>NW_027648654.1:0-91000 GCF_051294905.1 Botryllus schlosseri
CACGAGAGTTCTACGATCTACCAGGGCCGTAACTGCCGCACCTCAACCCCCAATTGACGGGGAGCTCGAGGGAGCGCAATGTTGGTAGAGCTTTACTCAACTGAAAAGTTTTCGTCGCGCTTTGCGCGATTTCATGTCCCTAAAGGTCTACATTTAAATGCAAGAGAACAATGCGCATATTTTGCAGAAATAGGCATATCGGTGACGAGCGTTACCAAGCATTGAATAGGACTATGAACTCTGACTCTAGGACAGCGGTCGGGAACCTATGGCTCTTTTGGGTATAAGATATGGCTTTTTGCCGAATTTTTATTTTTTACTCGATTCAACCATAACGCAGTTACTTGTTCGTAAATTTTCATCACAGCCAAATAATTATTCTCGTGGCAGTACAAACATGTAATCGAGAGGCCAAGACCGACGTATTCTGGGATAGGGGATCCGACCCCATCTTCAAAATCCTCAAATTCAAGTAGGGGAGATGTGGTACCGATGAGACACTGGGACCGAAAATACTTGAAAAATTCTATGTGATAATCCCATGATTACAGTACGCGACTTTGTCTACAATGGCATGCTGGCAGAACCTTTCCTCACATGCAAAAAACCTCGACCTGGGGTCTGTGACAAATGATTTACGTTTTAGGGGGTGCAAAGTAAATATGGATCGACATATACATTTTTCTATATCACCTTCCAGACTAATAAACCCGTTATAATTTTTGATGTGAATTATAGGGCTTGTAGCAGGGTATATAATGGCACATATTTCTTGAATCAATACCATCCTAGAGTGGGCTATTTTCAATTCAGTTACAATATTTATAGGGTGGAGGACCTATGGTACCATAGCCAAATCAAGCAAAATAGTTGGACCAACTAATTACTTAAAAACAGAAACACGCCTTCATATATAGAGGCTGTAAATCATAGTTAGCTGTGGTTTTTTATCGCTATTACGATATATTTGAAAGTCAAAATGTCGATTTTCCGGTAATATGTATGTGGCATTAATTTAATAATTTAATAATCAAAACATGATTTTTCCCGACATTTGAGTTGATATAATCTATTTTATTCTTGTAGGTGGCGACGAAACATTTTTCATTGGCATGCTGTATAGCTTAGATTATGGTACACAACAAAACAAGTTGAAAATTTTTGGTCGTGTGCCATTTGACTCACCGGGTGGGGACCGATGATACATTCGAGCAACAAATTTTAAACGTTTCTAAATATTTTTTGGAAAAGGAGGATATCCATGTAAATGTCCTGCGGATAGTTAGAGCTTGTATCAAAGTGTTGAGATGAAGATTTGAGGGCCAGAGATCATTTTGCAATTTTTGATCCTGCGGTAGCACATATCCCCTAGCTCTCACACCGGTGAGCAATACCAATCCCTAATTCGATGTACACGCCTCGAAATGTTGGAATACACGATATCTTTCTTTTTTTTTTTCTTTTTGTGGTATTCATGGTGTTTGTCGACTACTATGGTCATTTACACCAGGCCGAGATTCTTCATTATTTTCCGTAAATGCCGACTTATAGCACGGCCCACCTCTAGGCTTTTTGCAAGACACCACTTACGCGGATGAAGTGGCGAAAACGATATCTTGATTGATCAAAGAGAAAAACAGACGTGTTGACGCCTGTATGACAATGCAGCCGTGGAAGTGACATTCACAATTGAAAATTCATATTACAAACAACCCCATAGCTATCCACGTTTTAATTGGTAATAAATATGCAAATCGCGTGATTTTGGGAATGAAAATGCTCACAATTCATGAACATCGATGAAAAATATCGATAATATAATCATTGAAGGTTTCACGATTTTCGTTTACTCATCCTGACGACAAGTGAGGCACTCCCTCACTTGCTTCCCCTTCAGTTCGGTTTATTAGCAATTTTCATCAGTTCAATACACCACAAAAATTGAGATACAATGAAAAGATAGGAAGTGTCGAAACGACTTGGAGTAGTCTTTGGAATCAGTCACCCACCTTGGCCCAAGCGATTTAAAGACGAGGCATGACCCCTGACCCCACGTCATTGACGTATCACACCTTACGGGGGGTACTGGGTATGTAATGCTCAGCACCGTAACTGCCGCACCCCAAACCCCCCAATTGGGGGGGGGCGAGCTCGAAGGGGGCCCAAAATTATTTCGTGAATTAGCATAAATCATAAAGGATTTTTTGAAAATTCATGCCAATTTTTCAAAATTTTTTCGCGCTGTGCGCGAATTCAAGAAGTCATTTATCTTTATTATTGGGTATTAGGCCATTACCGCGCTACGACCCACCAAGACCTACAATCAAGTTTTAGGCCATATAACATGCGACTCCAAGAAGTGTGCCAGAACGATTGGCAGCGAGAAAACCTTGGCCGAAAAGGTCTATGCCCTTATGCTGACCGAAGACGGCGTTCTATTTATAAAATACATATTGGTTTAATTGTACATAATAGGCGCCTAAATGACTGACGCCGAATGTTCCTGTCTTTGCAATCTGAACCTCACAAGACAAATACCATCCCGATGGGAAAAAATTTATGCCAGTGAAGAAATACCAATTTGAAATCGCGTGCGTCTCTTACTTCAGAAGCCTACGTTTGGGCGATTCTATATGTTTTGATATAGCAGACTGGAAGTCACGAAATAACATCATGTAACGAAGTCATGCCAACGGGTCCGCCCGCCAGAAGATGTGTAATTATTATTTACGGGCCACCCCGTTTTCAAGACACTTCACTCAGCTCTACCGGTAAATCTAATTACGTGAGTAGAGAGGAAAATAAATTGATAGCATAATATATATGCAATCGCCTATCTGATTGACCTATTTTATCATAAATTATCGAAAATTTTCGCGCTTCGCGCTGGCTCACAATACAGTACAGTTGATTTCGTGACAAACGCGAACAACGTGATGTGGGGGTCGTTTTATCACCCTATGGGAGCCCAAGACCCACGTTTTTGGGGGCCTGACGAGGTGCTGTTTCGTTCCTGCCAACGGGTATACGCCTGAAGATGTTTAATTATTAATGGAGTGGTCCTACCTTTTCAAACACACCTCACTCAGCTCCACCGGCAAATCTGATTACGTGAGCAGAGAGAAGATAAAAATTGATAACAATATATGCAATGCCCGATCATACTGACCGATTCAATCGTGAATTCTATAAATTTTTCCGCGCTTCGCGCGCTTAGGTGACAAAAGTTGATCCACCAAACAAACTCCCAATGATAATGATAAATAGCGGTAAACAGTGTATCGCCGGAGGGGTCCCAGAAGTTAGGTCTATAACCCTATGGGGGGCCCAAGACCAAAGTTTTTTTTGGGGGGGCTGACGAAGTGCTGTTACGGCCCTGGTAATACTGTAGTGACCATGTATGGCTTCACCAACGCATGCGATCATGGATACTCGCATTTAAAAAAAGCATCAAGATCAGAGGTGGCAAACCTGCGGCCGCATAACTATAATTGTGCGTTGATTAGCGTGAGTTGGCGGCAGTCAACATGCAATTTAAATTTAGGGATTTTAAGTCGACTTGGAAATTTTCTTCGCGCTGGCGCGATTTTGAGTGGCCTGACTTTTCAGTTAAAGGTACAATAGTGTTCTAGTAATCTGACCGCCGTACTATACAAATGCGAACTCGTGTTCTTCTCGCGAATGAAGGTATTTCTGGGAGATTCCGATATATATATTTTGCTATTTCGACAACCCTCATGGAAAGTCAAGATATAAAAATATGCAGCAAAGTGATTGGCAACAATACGAAGATGCATCATCATTAATTATGTGCCCAACATTTTGAAGATGCACCCTCCATCGGAAAATCTGATCAGGGCGGCTGAGAGAGGATCAATGTTGGATAGAAATATGTGCAGCTACCAATATTGTCGACGAAATTCATTCATAAAGACTAAAAATCTATTTCCGGTAACTTTTCATATCCCTAATATTTGCGATTTCTGTGCGTATATAAAGCCTGCTGGGGCGCTCTGCTTCTACAATATAAATATAACGTATTTCACAAGAACACTATGTTGGCACATAACACCACAAGCCCATCCTGCGATTGGAAGTCCCCAAGTAACCAATTTAATATTGATATTTGGTGATCTATTACGGCTGGATTCTATCTATGTAATCGAAACACGGCCGTGAATAGCAAGATGGACAACCATGAACATGAACAACCATGATTAAGATGAACCTACGATCTCGTATAACTGACGAAAGTCTCAAATTTTGTATGAAGCCTAACCTCATTAAACCAGACTACACCTCACCTCTACACAACCATCAGTAATATCTTGCAACACCAAGAGACGCATTAAATGTAAAAAGTGTGTAACTAGTAGATTAATGTATTTACTGTTGGAAATGTTAGCTGTCTTCAGCTTTGAAAATGGCTCTCATTGTAATACAATTAAAAAGATGTAACTTGCAAACGATATGTAATTCAGGTATCGCATGCTCAAAGAAGGTAACCAACATGATTAGCACGAGATTTTACAGAGAACATATGGCGCACACGACGAATCCCATATCATAGTGAGTTTATACTAGTACCACCATGTTGTCACGAATTTTCAATTGTGACGTAACAATTGATTGTTACGTATGGCTCTTTGGGAGTTGAAATGGAAAATATCGGGCTAATATGGCTCTTTAGACGAAAAAGGTTCCCGACCACTGCTCTAGGATTATTATTATTATTATTGATACAACACAGTGGCGCTTATTGCTTTTTTAAGCTATGTGCTGCCACGACATGAATTGCGATAATGTTCATAGTGTCTTTGCCTTTCGTAATCTTGGGGACGGCTTTCATTCTCTTCTCCCAGTCAATCTTCAGTCACCCTCACTACCAAGCGCCCCCAGCGTTGTCTCAGCTGCCGACTTGTAGCACGGCTCACTTTCGGTCTGGGCTTTTCAACGCACTACCGTAGTAGTGGGATCGGCGATGAGGAGCCCAGAGAAACCTCCGACACGTAGATGCTGGTCAGAACCGGGATTCGAAACCACATCTATTGGTATCGTGACTGCAGTGCGTAACCAACTGCGCCACTCGCTTCCCCACTGCTCTAGGATAAAATGTGGGCCACAGAACATTTTCACACCGGAAAATGGATCACGGCCAAAATGGCTGAGAACCTGTGGGCTAGAGCAGGGGTGGACAACCTTTTTGCCATTCACCCCCGCATTTCGACTACTCATGTAGCCTATACGGGGGCATTCCAGGGCATTGTCGTTATGAGCTAAATGGAGGACAAATGCCCATGCTAGAGCGCCTATACTACATTTCTACTTCATGATATAGGCTTGCATACGTACCGAAATCGCGAGTGGTCACTGGTCAAGTTACGGAACCATTCATAGTCGCGCCATGTTCACTACTGAATTTAGTCATCAAGATTAGAAGTTTTACATAGGCCTATTACTATCAAACATTTGTCTTTTCTCAGCCCATGTGATCAGATTTGCCGTTAGAGGTAATGGAGAGGGTGTTTTTGAAAATTTACGGCAAGTTATAAATTATGATGCATATTCGGGTGTTGTTATTTCTTGACATCCCATCAGGATTGTCGGTATAGTGAGGAGTATACGATTCCGGGTTGGTATTTATAGATAGGGATATCATTTTCCCCCGCTGTTCGAATAATTAGTGTGGATATCTGATTAAAAATGACCCTACTATATTAAAATCGAAAAATGAAGTCACATTAAATCGCTTTATTAAAATCAGGCAAGAAATCGGGAGTCAATTCGTAAATTCAAATTACAAGTCGACGGCCGTCAACACATGATAATTGAATTACGTGTCTACGGTCGCACGAAATTCCTTTTACGGCCGCAGGTTGCCCACTCCTTGGCTAGAGGTAGGGTTAGAGTTCGGACTATTACTCGGGCATAATACGGCATAACTTCTGGATTTGGATTTAAACAGATTTGCACAAGGAAATTCGCGATACGCAAATATAGCTTGTGCAATTTGCCTATATGCCGCAGTTTTATACATGGCCGCGATCTTGTTGAGATATTTTGCTATAGTTTAAGAATATCAGGTATCATTGAATATGACAGCCAAACTTTAGTTTTAAGGAGCAAGTTCTTTTTTAGCAGTACTGAAGCCTTGAGATGGAAGACATTGAAACATATAACTTTGAAATAAAATAACCAAGGCATGGTGGCCGAAACGTTCGATATTGATATGTCCACTATGCCCAGGCGCCGAAATGACCGGCGCGAATATTCCAGAGCGCGCCGCTTAAGCCACACATCTCAAATGAAACCTACAGGGGAGATAATTAGTTCCGTGTCGAAATGCGAATTTGGAATTGTGTTCGTTCCACGAGGGGATATATTGTTGTAGTTTGTCTGTTACGCGTAAGCGACTCCAATTTATCTGGAGCAAAGACAGCTTTTGCCGTCATATCGCAATGTTTGGAGCTTTGCACACAAATCTATTGTCAGACTAACCTAATCTTGATATCAAACCGACTTGTATGATACAGGGGTTGGCACATTTTGCCATCATCAGGCCATCTCATCGTAACATTTTTAATGGCCCTGTCACTTATTGCCTATGTTACCAAACACAGTAGACATGTAAACTAGGGATGGTGTGAACGCGAGGTTCACGTTCGCGTTCTGTGTGTGAACCTCATAAATTGAAAGTTCACGTTCACAAACGAAACTTGGTAGGTTCTGCACTGTGAACCTTTTTCATATATTACCATTTTCACTTTAATATAACATCATTGGTGGAAATTTATTGCATTTCAACTGCCAGTTACTCTTATTAATGGCGCTGGCAGAATAAGAAATTAACACTAAACGAGCATGCACCTTGACAATCTCAAAAAGTTTGCTTGGTTTGTTACAAAAGTACGCTCGAAATATCCAGTTTTCCGTTTGTGAATATTTAGTAAGTCTATGCTGTGAGCTTGACCCGTAATCACGCAACATCAAGAGTGAAAAACACGTCATGTAGATAGTCTGTTAAGGCGTAAGCTCATATCCCCTTGCAAGCGACGAAAGATATTAGTTTTGCGGGATTATCATATCATTTGATTGTCCCAGTTGATGCATTTGGCGACGTTGAAAACGTCAATAAGTAATCCAGCATTGTGGCATTATGTGGCCGGAGTCGTCACTAGATATCTTGTACAATAATATAGGCTATCACCTCACTGAAATGTAGGGTTGGAATTAGCAATATGACGTCAAGTGACGTGACGAGGTTCACATTCGCGTTCACACAGAACCTTTCAATAAGGTTCGCGTTCACACGAACCTGAACGTTTCAGAGGTTCACACCATCCCTACTGTAAACGACCGAGGCAACCACAGAAGATCGATCATTACGTGACTAAAACTAAGTGATGCACATTAGGCGATAGGTCTCATGCCAAAGCGACCAAAATGTACACCCTTCGAGACCCATACTATAAGAATAACTGACGTAACAGATGCTGTTGCCAGCTGCAGATAGGTGGATGTTGGTATGCCGTAACTTGAAACGCTAAATATGACAAAATAAAAAATGTTTGGCACGCCAGTTGGTAATATTTTGACATTTCTTGATATTTTGGCACACTGCATACGAACCGTTGCCAACCCACGACTTACATAAAGGGGTGTTGTTGCCTTTCCTGAAAGAAGCTGCGTGACGAGGCAATCATGATGCGACATAAGTTGTGGTAGACGTAGTATTATAGCAGGGATCACCAACACACGGCCTGCGACATGATTTGAGATTTCGAAAGAACGCTTATTGAATCATTTTTAAATGCTCAAATTGATTTCAGTTTGAAAATGTTCTTGTTGTTGTTTGAAACAAGCTATTCTTCTGTGTCTAACCTCACTATTCCTCACTGGTTGACACTTCTTCGCCGATAGCATTCCACGGAGGCAGAATTTGCTGATATGAATGTGCAATTGTGCATATATTGCCTTGAGGTTCGGTTGCCCAGACACTGCCAAGACAGAGACGCTTACAAAATTACTTGGGGCTTCTCTGCAAGATCAAAGTCTACGACGAAATACTTTTCCTGCAAGTACAGTGTCTAGCTAACCCCATGTATTGTCAGGTATTATGCGCAGCTCATGGTTTAAAATAGAATTAAAGTGACGATCATTATATTTGCGTTATATCTGTATTTCTTTACCAAAATAAATACTAATCAGCCCTTAACAATCACCGGACCACGATTTGACATATCGATCTCGCCTTCCATAACTTGCCACCTGATTTTATCACTTGCCATTTTAAATTGTCTTCTTTTACTTTCATTCAGTGTACATAAGGGCTGTTCAAAAAACCTTTTTCCCGGATTCCAGGCATTCACTGATTAAATTGTTAGGTTACCCTAAAACACGCTGCACACCAAATTTGGTTCAATTCCAACAAGTATATAAGACTCCGCAGATTTAATTAAAAATTTTAATATATTAGGGAAAACAAAATTGAATTTTTTTGTCAACCTCATAACATTGTTGAGCTGTCTTCAAAGACGATGCAAAACAAATTTGAGTCAATTCCAACGAGTAGAAGTGGAGTTATTTGAGTTTTTCGTTGATAATTCTCGGATTCTCCACCAATCTAGGACTATGCCCGTTTCCCGTGTTAGAATGTTAGAGAGCACAGCATTAAAATGATGATGCAAAGTTTTAAAAACGTGGTTGTTAAACTGTGTGGCCTATTTTATCTCGATATTGAATTCTTGCGGCCGGCGGACTATACGAAATTTGACAAGTGGCCCGCGACCCGTTTTGAGTTGGCGACCCCCGTAGTATAGTGGAAGGTTGATGTACATATTGTAGGCGGCATCATCAATTTATCTTACTTCATACTGGTCGAGTCTATTATACTCGATTGTTTGAGCTTGACACATGTGCATTTAAAGAGAGAAATGAAAGTAAAATGATCGCTTTTCGTTTTTCCCAAAAATTCATCAAGGCAATCACGAACCCCAAATGGGTTCGTTGACCCTCAGATTGGGAACTACCGGTTTCGATATATGTCCAGAGATGTGGGGGGGGGGGATCTCGCTACATGTACCACCATGAGACATTGATACCCATCATTCTTGAGATTTTCCAAATTTTGGACAACCCTACTGTATATGATCAAGTGTTGAATAGCGGTTTAGAAAATAAGGTAATTCTTCCATATCGTTCATTTGTCGTTGTCTTCGTCATAAATAGATCATCAAAACGTTCGCTATCAATCCCCAAACAACCTATTAGGCCCACTTATCCTCGCGGGTGTTCCTTTGCATACTTTCGAGCAAGGGTGTCAAACATACGGCCCGCGGGCCGCATCCGGCCCACCAGACGGGTTCATCCGGCCACGAAGCAATTCCGAGTAAATGAACAAAAATGTTGTATTATCCAGCACATTCATAACAAAAATTGAGATTTTTAGGAATAAAAACGTTGACGTAAATAATCCTCAAGACAACATGTGTCGAACATGTTCATAGGCCAAATTATATCAATCTATTGATAGTGTCGAGTTTTTACTCAAGTAACTATCAGGGACAAGTTGGTGAAATTGACACCATATTCTGAGAAGTCAAAAAAGTGCAAACTCACTTCAGAGTTTTCTGGAACAATGGACCAAATGATAGTTATTCACAGAGACGGAAACGCCAATGCGAAACCGTTGTATGTTAAAATCATGGATAACATGATAGCTACACGAAGAATAAAATTCAAATATCGTTGGTCGAACGGCGGTATACCTCACTCTGACACAAAAGAGCCTAGCCCCTGTGTCAGTAAAATCTCCAATGGTGAATTGATGATAAAAAAAATAATGAGCAAAATTACAACGTCCTCGTTTACAATCTCTTGTATTACTCACCACGAATAGGTAGAGCGAACGATACACTACGACTAAGACAGCATAGTACGCCATATCCACCGAACCCTTCACCCTAATGCAATGGAATTGTCGAGGAATCTACCGCAAAATTCATGAGTTGAAATATTTTCTGGAGAGCACCTACCCAAACCCTGATGTCATTGCCCTCCAAGAGACCCACCTCGTCGCCAAATATACACCTAAGATACCGAATTATGTACTAGTTAGGAATGATCGTGACATACACGGCGGCGGTGTGTGCCTATTTATTAAAGCGGGGATATCTTTCACACAGACAAAAATTGCTGATATCGAACCGATCGAACTCCAAATAGTCCACCTAGGAGGTATTACAATCGTCAACGCATATGTCCCTCCGAACAAGTCCATACCCGGATCGGAAATTGCATATATATTGCTATCAATTTTTATTCTCTAACTGCTCACGTAATCAGATTTACCTGTAAAGCCGATCGAGTGAGGTATGTTGGAAAAGGTAGGACCGGGGCCTACGATATTTACGGCCTTATCTGGTACATTTCACTTGCAAGAGCTAACAGGCCGATGCTCACAGAACAGAAATTCGCTATTACTCTTGACGTAATAATGGGCGAAAGTTTTGATAGGACGATTACTCTCAACGTGACAATCGGCGATTGTCTCGATTTCGCTTCTCATACCGGACTCTTCGCATTTTGCAGCGAGTTTTCGAGTTGAAGGTTGACAGCTATGTTTTAAGTTGCCGTTTTTACCGTCTTATACTATTGGGCAGGCTATAGTAATGCGATTGAAATACTCTGTAGCAGACCCCTCAAGTTTGAGTTGAAGTTTTTGAGCTCGTCGCCGCGTTTGAATTGTTACAGGATGATGCCGTGATTAGCTAAATGCTCCAGGAACGATATTCCGTATATAGTGTAGGGCAGTGGTTCTTAACCTTTTTTCGTCCAGCGCCCCCTTTCAAAAATTATCGTGCTCCAGCGCCCCCCTCAACTTCATACTGTAAGGAATGTAATAAAGACAATGAGTAAGAGGGAGGGCCGTAACAGCACTTCGTCAACCCCCCTAAAAACGATTGCCTTGCGCACCCATAGCGTGATAAACCGAACTTCTGAGGGCTTCGCCCCCACGAACCCCATATCGTGATTTTGATGGTCAGCAAAGTTTGTGTGGCCTGGTCGCCCTAGGTACCAAAATTTACTATAATGCATGGTAATTACATTTATAAGTCGCTAAAAACTTTTTATCCTCTCAGCCCACGTAATCAGATTTACCAGTAGCACTGAGTGAGCTGTTGTATAGGAAAATAAGGGGCACGTAATTAATAATTAAACATATTCGGGCGTTCCCGCAGGTACAATTATTCGTTACCAGGGCCGTAACAGCACTTCGTCAGCTTCCCTCCCCAAACATAAAACGTTGGTCCTGGGCCCCCATCGGGTGATAAACCAAACTTCCGGGGGACTTCGCTCCCAGACCCCCATTAGGCTGTCGGCTATTTGCTGATAGCCTATTAGGTATCTACATTGGGTGTACATTTACTGAGGGAGCTATTCTCCCTAGTCGCGCGAAGTGCGAAAAATTTCACTAATTAATGATTGAATTGGTCAATATCATCGGGAATTGCATGTAAATTGAGATCAATTTTTATCCTCTCTCTGCTCACGTAAACACATTTACCGGTAGAGCTGAGTTAGGTGCAATGTTCCCTCTAAGCTGCGCACGTGCGCAGTGCTGACACGGTCTCTGCGCACAGAAAATCTACGTTGCGCACAACAAATCCGGAGGTATTACCTTTTTTTAGTCGTTACGCACTGTTGTCCAAGGGTCAGCGCAGTGAGTTGTTGAGTGTGCGCAGACTCATCAAAACTTAAAGCGAACATTGTGAGGTTTCTTGGAAACTGTAGGGCCCGTTACCAATAATTAAACATATTCGGGCAGGCGAACCCGTTGGTATGACCTCGTTGCATGATGTTATTTCGTGACCCCCTGTCTGCAATATCAAAAAATATAGAATCGCTCAACGGGGATATCGCCCAACAGGAATATCCCTGTCGCCCAATCGTACTAAACTAAAAGACGCACACGATTTCAGATTGGTATTTCTTCACTGGCATATTATTTTTCCCTGCCAGATGGAATTCGTCTTCTGCGGTTCAGATTTCCAAGACAGGAACATTCGGTGTCAGTCATTTAGGCGCCCATGGACAATTAAACCTATATGTATTTTGAAGGTTATATGTAACGAAGTTTTCGGTGTTAATTTGCTCTGAATACTCATTAAGGATATGTCCTATCACCACATCATCTACTGCGAAGCCATTTTTCTCCAGCGCCCCCCATACCGCCCCCCTGAGCCCAGCGCCCCCCATATCGCCCCCTGAGCGTTTCCGCCCCCCTTCAACATCGCCAGCGCCCCCTGGGGGGCGCTGGGGGCAAGGTTAAGAACCACTGGTGTAGGGGAAAACGTTTAGCTGTCGTTTTGGCCGGATTACAGCGAGACGTAGGATACCGCTATGCAGTGGTTTAATAATTCTTTATGGTGCGTATTATGTATGTGGTGAAGAATTGGTGGCGAGCTTCATGTGGCGTTTCTTCCAGTTACTGTTTGTATATACTTGGTGACTCAGGTTTAGCTTAAGGTAAAATAATTGATAATCGTCAATAAATGCGGTGTTTGTGGTTGTATGGCTGGATATTTGAGAACTAAACAAAAAGTTTCAATTTCCATTTGAGGATTTGGAGGTACAAAAAATGGATATCTTTCGTGAATGGGCGTGATTGGAAGCCAATGAAGAATTCTGTAATTTGTGCGTTGCACTTCGAAGAAGCAAAGTACATTAAAGACCGTGGCTTTCGAAAAAAAACTGCTCTTGGATAGAAAACCAGTTCCTACCATCCGATCGGAGCCTGAGCTGCAACGGCCTTCATTGATCCCGACTATGACCCCTTGCAGAAAACCACTGAAGAGAAGGATATTTCAGAATGATCAGTTGAAAGATTTTGAGCTGTCTGATAAAATGAGCAGTTTATAAGATTTGACCGAGTCCCACACTCCAGAAAGCTATATACCATATACAGAAGAGGGTAATCAATATGTAATTTTCGACCGTATGGAATTCAATGATGACTAGGTGTGGCGTGGCGGGTGGCGCATTATTCAACTTCCCGAAATATCTCAAAAATGTATGAGACAAATCCGAGCACAATTTACTGGAAGAACTTTTCGAGCCAACTTCCAGGTGTAAATCATCACCCGGCGGATTTATCGCATGGAGCGATCTTCACGAAATCAGGAAATCTCATGATAATGATTCGAATTTGCGGAAAGCGCCAAAAGTGATATATGCCTCGTTACATCCAAGCAAAATGTCAACTTAGCTCTTGCTCCATTCTATGAATCGACTATTGCAGCTTGCAAAAGTTACTTGCCTCTCACGGAAGATATGGCTTCATTCTTGAACCCGATTAATGCTTGGTTGACAATTCTCACGGTATAGGCAAATGTGTGGGGGGAGGTTTCTGGTTGGTTCAACAGAAGTTACCAATTCTGAACAGATAATACTGCTCTGTTCCATCCTAAAAATTGACGTCAAGCTCAAGTCCTTTTTACCATTTCAAAAATGTCATTGAAGAAGTGGCTATTGAAATTACCGAATCATTTCTATCTCCTTACAGTGAGACGGTGTCGTGCGTAGTTGCTGGGTAAATTGTAGTAAAGTTCATGCTATTCCGACTTACTCGATCGTGGGGGACTGCTTACTCCCGCAGAACCACTTGCCGTGTTTGTTTCATCCAGTTTTTTGTATCCTAGATTGTTCTGATAAAAATCATCTGCCCTCACCCTAAGTCGCAGTGAATAAGTTTTGCATCGTTTTTTATTTGGGGGGTGGGGGGGGGGGGCTTTGCACTTTGCATGTTATGATCATCGAGATCAAGCTTTGAAATTGGCGAAATAAATCATTGCAATAACAAACAGAAGCTAGTTAATGCCTCTGTGAGAAAAATGCTTTAAAAACGGACTTTAAAACAACGAAAGTTGAGCAAGACTTAGCTTGCATTCTTAGGTGATGCATTTCATTCTCATTACCGTTACTTATGGCCGTAGCTTGTATGCTGCAAGTTTGTTTTTGATACAAGTTGGTTATTGCAAGTAGTTTCTAATATGACATGTGTACCAATTATTCTTCACGTGCTTGAATTGATTTTACAATGCAATAAAATGGTTTACATGAGCATGTCGGTGTTTTCTCACTACTTAGCCTACTTCTGCAATCGGTGGATAACTGCATCTACGAGGCTGTCTCTTGTCACTTTCTGACGGTAAGGTACTGATTTGATCTGTTGTACGAATGCATACAGCTTATCTGAGGCGATGCGTTTAGTAGCGAGAAGCGAAATCGCGCAGAATCGCGAATTTCTGTTTTGTGAGCATCGGCCTGTTAGCTCTTGCAAGCATAATGAACCAGATAAGGCCGTGAATATCGTAGGCCCCGGTAGGACCCCTAAATATTAATCAACATCTTCGGGCGTAGCCGTTTGTACAATGACTTCTGTACATGATGCCATTGTGTGATCTCCTATCTGCTGTGTCAAAAGATATTGAAATCGCCCAAACGTATACTAAACAAATATGTACACGATTTCAAATAGTTATTTCTTCTTTGAAAAAGTTGAATAAATTTCCAAAAGAATACCCCATGATTTATGTCTATTAACGAAATAATTTTGTTTCCCCTTTGAGATCGGGTACCCCAATTAGGGAGTTTGGGGTGCGGCAGTTACGGTCCTGGGCGTAATACCAGACGTGCGTGTATCCATTCACGCCACATGATTCATTGATAGAATCAAAGCACAGCATTTACATTTAGTTTTATTGCATGACACCAGACAATCACATTATGAGTGAAGACGGGGAACTACTCTCTAAACATGATGTGGTCTCCACTTGAAGTTAAGCTATTTTAGGCATTTTTCAGAAAGCCCGGCGTTTGGGCTTCAGCTGAAATATTTTCGGGATATGCACCATAACACACGTGCGACTCTGTGATGTCACAAAGGGTTAAGAAGCATTCACGCACAATGGCGATAAACCTCGACATCATGGCCGACTTGGACAACTAGAAAATTTTCAGCTTTTCCAAATTAGATTAGAATTAGATCACCTGCAATTCACTCTAATTTAGTGAAATTAGACAACTAGAATTATCTAGTCGTCCAAGCATATACTTGGACAACTAGAAAATTTTCAGCTTTTCCAAATTAGATTACTGGCATTTCGCTCTATTTTAGAGAAATTAGACAACTAGAATCATCTAGTCGTCCAAGTCTGCATCATCGATATCGCACGTGTGCTGTGGTGCATAGGATGCTTTGGCTTCAGTTCGAGTGCGGTGGCTCTCTGAAGAAAATGAATGCTGTTCTTTTCCATATTTTGCTTTTCGACCTATGTTGCAGAGCAGACCTTTCTCGCTCGAAATGGAAAATGCCCACTTACCAAAACTGCTGCGGTACATTGGGCTAAAGGGTTTTTCGCTTTCAGGCAGCTAAATCTCTGCAAATTTTCCTCGACTGCCATTGAACATGGATAGTTAGTGTGAAGTTGCGTATTGTATATGCGTACATTTTTTAAAATATATTTATTTATGACGGAAGACTCGAATTGAACAATGCTTAATTAGTACTCCACGAATGCAGCTGACTGGGTGATCCGCAGGAATCCCGAACGATCGTATCGTTGCAGCATGTATTATATTTTTATTGCAATTTTGTTCAATAAGACTGTCTGTCTGTCAAATGTCTATCATTCGTATGTGCATCGTTCTAGTGAATATCAAAATCGTGTTCAGTTATATAGCCACCAGTTACATCGGAATTTAGGATATATTATGGTTTATCCAATTGGTACATTATATAAATCACTTTTTCTGTTGATGTTCTTGAATAGTCTACTATATGCGACCATTTTCATCAGGCGCCATCGGCTATTGTGAAGATCGTTCAATCTTTTGATATAATGTTCTATAACATGGCCAGTTAACTCATTCCGCGTATTGGGTACATCCTCTGAAAGTCATTGGTTCCCAAACTTTTTCGTTTCGTGGACCCCTTCGCCGAATATTGAGTCGAACTTCGTCCCTTATATGAAGCAGCTCGGGGACTAGACATCTCCAGTTGACTGAAAAGTACTGGACACCACGTATTTAAATCCCCAGGACAGAGATAATCAAATTATTTCACTAATCACTTCCGTCTCAAATATTCAATACTAAAGATGTGATTACGATCAAGTCTCTATACCTTCGAGGCACGGGTCATCTCGAGACATTGCACATTTTGACACGAGTCAAGTCAAATCAAGTCACAATTCAATTCAAATTGAATTTTCGAAGAACACGAGTGATGATTCTTAGTCAGTACATTTTGGTAGCTGTGTGAAAGACAGATTGAATAGCCATTTATCTTCAATTAATAAAGAATATAGAGTTAAATAGTGCGACGAAAAAGACATTTATATTTGTAATCTCGCACACACACACCAGACGTCAATGCTATTTCAGACGACCAATCGCTGCGAGACTATGACCAGACCATGGCATGCCACTCTGCAATACGTCAGGACCTTCTTACTCACCACGAGTTTGCAAAATCGTATAACGATAACAGATTTTCAATTCTTGCTCAGTGACGTTCTCTGTTCCATTTGAAGGTACTCGAGTCGACTATAATGAAACACGAGTCACCGATTCTTTGTCGACAAAATGACCGTGTATTTCATCAGTGTTTCATTTCTGGCTTTATAATATAGCCATTTTATATTGCGCTAATTGCGTTTTTGCTTAACGCTATCGTTTTGTGAATTCTATCATTGCTGTCTTATACCATTCTTACGTAATACTATCTATTTCATCGCTAAATTATCAATCTCCGTATTTACTGACGGCCGCTTCCGATGAGTGTCAGTTAAAAAGCTTAGAGTGAACAAATTGCGAATATGAATGTGTTGTTCGTTGCAATGCTTCAATTTTGTACCACGAGGTACTTATTTTATGTTAAATATACATACAATATTGCATTTCATCGTTCACGCCCACGTAGAACTGCTAATAAAATACGTGGGCAAAAAATATCCAATACGAAATCTCTAGCAGTTGAAACAAATTGATGTGGGACAGTACCTTACCCATCTCCACATCTCCGATGATATAAACGCATGACCTATATTCCTTCGATTTAAATCCTACAAGAGGGTTGGTTCTGAGTCGTCTAAAAACAGAGATACATTGGTACTAGAATAATCTACTGCACATAACGCAAGTTGTGATCATTTGGTTTGCGGTCAATTTATTTTTGATGTGACAATGGAGGATCAATGAAACGGATCATCCATGTATGAATGGTTGCTCTCACAAGTCACACCGGTGTGTCGCTAACAATACAAACAAACCACGAGATACAGTGACATATTCGGCACCGTTTATGTGATGACTTGAAATTGCCTTGTCAATTTTGCTACCAGTTACAAGTCAATCCACATTTCTGAAGCGCCGAATCAAGTCAAGCCATACAAAAAATGACTCGAGTCATCCAAACACTGTTACATATACCGTTGTGTATGAAATAAACACATCAATGGTAAATGGGACGTCATTTTCCAGTGTGGCAACATTACGCTAAACATGGCATATCAAATCATTAGGTTTGCTTGAGACGATTTCAAGCTTCCAGTGATCGGGGTCACAAACTGCACAAAATCACCTGAGCTCGATTTCTAGACTCCAGGTGGATTTGTACGAAAACTGAAGATTTCTAATAGCATTCAATTTCACTTCTAGCTAGAAATCGGCCGAAACTAATACGCAATAAAGGGGATAATCGAGATTCACCCTAAAAATATTAAAATTCTTCCTAATGGAAAATTCCACCTCTTTGAGAACCGCTGCTCTCGGCGAAGACCAAAGTCATACATGAAAATATTCCATCATAGTATACGACAGCTCACCTATAACTACACCGCTAAACGGCATGTCAACTGCTCATGCAGGAAAGGATAATGTCAGATTTTAAGTTGTCAACTTTCAAGTAGCTAATGTATTCACAGTGTAGGCTCGCTTTCGTGTTATTTTTTTCAAGTTCGAATTCACACAGACGAAAACCTGTCATCATATGAGGCAACGTTATAAACTCCAACTTAAATATTGTAATGGATTGTGGTGCACGGATCAACACCCGGCGGGATTATTATATTGTCTTATATCTCAATGTGCCAGTAGTGCTAGGCATAAACTTGCTCCTTTAAACTAAAGTTTTCTTTTCATATTCGATGATGCCCGATATTGCTATACAGTAGCAAATATAGCTCAACAAAATTACGACCAGTGTCAAACGTCATGCAAACGAGGCGGCTTCAAAATATGCTAACTGCACAGACTATATTTGCGCATCTCATACCTTCATATGCAAATCCCAAGAATAGTTTGACATTCAACTCAGAGAATAAATTAAAATAACGAATTTATTTCGGGTATGACAAATATTCTTAATATGTTTTGCTCAAATACATTCGAAGGTCTCATGAATGGTACTCCGATATTTCAGCATGCGACCAAATGAGAAACGAATATTCAGCATCCGAAACTTCAGCATGCGGCACTTTAGTATGAGACTTTGTAATCAAATCTAACCGCAACCCAACCCAATCCTAATAGTGCCAATTTCGAAGGTCATTGTGTCATTTGCAGTATCGCATCTACATTTCAATTCTCTCGAATGTAGCTTTCAAAATTTTAATAAACGAAAAACACTATCTATTTCAATTCAAAACCTGATCCGGCTTCACAAGCAGTCTGTATCTTATAGTATAGACCAGTGGTTCCAGAAGTGGGTGTCAGCGGGGCGTTGAACGGGGCACTGATCATGAAGTTGGTGATGGGGGTGGCTGGCAATAGACGGTATGGGATGCTGAGAACAAATGGAGCGGTGCAGGTTTAGAAGGCGTCTGTTAAGCAGCGATAAAGCGATTGATGAATGAAGTAGCAAAAATCGCAAAAGACAATGCAGAGACGATTCAGCAAAGGTAATTTATCGACAATCCAGGCGTCTGTGTATTCAATCAGCAGTACCGAAAAAGTCCAGCGTTACTTGACAATGTTAATTCAGTCCATCAATCATCATCTGTCCACAGAATCACGGGAAATCGTGGTTCGTTGTGCGTAATGAGAATACGAAGTATTTGAACGTTATTGCTGCAGAGCGACATGCGATTGTATTTACCTGAAACTTCCTTGCGCGATTTTACTCAATGCTACTCAACTCAATGATTCGGGAGTGTCGAGTGTCGTCGCTGCTTTCCCTGCTCATATCTGCTACAGCAGTGGTCGGGAACCTTTTTCGTCCGAAGAGCCATATTGACCCCATATTTTACATTTTACCTTCCAAAGAGCAATACATGTCAATCAACTGTTACGTCACAGTAGAGAAATCGTGACGTCATGGTATAGGACAAATTAAAAATTATTACATGGGATTCGTCGTTTGCAAGTATTTCCTCGGTAAAAACTCGTACTAGTCTAATCCTGCTGATCGTCTTATTTGAGTAATGAGTATGCAAAACTTGAGTTACATAGATCTTTTGCAAGTTATATATTTTAAATTGTACTGCACTGACTGGCCTGTGATATTTTTTCGAAACTCAAGGCAATTAACATTTTGAATTCCAACAGATGTAGACTACAGTAAAAGTATGAATATACTTTTGCACGCTTTCTAGAGTTAATGCCTATTTTGGTGTTGCATGGCATTCCTGATGGCTCCGTTCTCTGGTTTGATAATTGTTGTTCATACAAAATTTGAGACTTTCTTCAGTTATACGAGATCGTAGGTTCGTCTTGATGCGAGGTCCCATGATGACATACGTAGGTGGAGCCAAACACGGTCACTATGCAGCAGTATAAATACACACTGTAATGTGTGATATGTCAGTGACGTGGCGTCAGGTGAGGCAAGTGAGGCCGTGCCTCACCTGTGTACTAGATTTTGAACATTTTTACTACCAAACTGTTCGAAAATAAAGCGCGAAAGGAGAGGCAAGGCATATGTGAGGCACGGCAGGATCATGCCTTACCTGTGATAGCGCAATTCGTCGTATGTAATTGTCGCACTGATTCCGATTCGATTCTGAATTCTCAATGTATTAGGCCAGTGCTCTTCAACCGGGGTTGTCGTACACCCTGGGGTGTACCAGAATTTGCAAAGGGTGTACCACTCGGATGGGGTGTACAGGGGTGTACCAGATCCGAATTACAATGAGCCGATGGCTAGCTATCACAAAGGCAGGTTTATGCGTCAGTACAGGTTGACGCACGGGTTAATGAGCAATATGGGACGATGTTAACTCAAGTGTAATACTGTACACCGCTAGATTGTGATGTCATAAGCCAATATTTCTCCTATCCATTTAGCCGTCGGCAATGCACCAATGGTTCCTTTGGGTGTTGGAAAGAATACAGTTAACAAACATGTGTTCAGCTAGCGGCCCGCGGACAGTTTTCCGTTTTACATGATAATGTGGCCCGCGGCTCTAGTCTGCCAAGATTTCCCACTACTTGCTTACAACGTCAAATTTTAGTGACTGCATGTGCATGTTATTATATACGTGTATGCGCAGCGTGCTAGAGTGGAGCTTACGCGTAATTTCGTCGAAGCGAGAAGACTTGCATTATCGGCATTTGCGATGTACTCAACCCTAATGTCGTTTGTGGTAATCATGGTGTTTGTTGACTACAATGGTCAATTACACCAGGCTGATATTTCTTATTTTTCATTCTGTAACCGCCGACTTGTAGCACGGCACACTTCTAGGCTTTTGTAAGACGAAAACACTGCTTATACCAGGGGTCGCCAACTCAAAACGGCTCGCGGGCCACTTTTCAAATTTCGTAGATGTCGCGGACCGCACGAATTCATTATCGAGATTTCTCAGGCCACACAGTTGAACAACGATGCTATCTCGTCACCTACTCAACCCTAACGAATATATGTGTTGGTAAATTAGGGGTACCGGGGTTATCGAACTCCTTGAAATCTTAATTGAGGATTGTACCGTGTGTTGATTGATCAGATAGAAGCAGACATGGCGGCGCCTGTATGACAATGCTATTCTCAAATCCACATTGTCTTCGTCATTATCGGCGAGAAATGGTTTTGAAGTGACATTACTGTCGTTAAAATGTATTCATTAAATGCGATTTATTCCTTGTATATGTGGAATGTGGATAAATGGGCGAATATTGTATCGATTCAGCAATCCGGCCCGCCAAGTACTTAATTTTCCTATATCCGGCCCGCCGACTCGAGAAGTTGCCCGCCCCTGCTGTATAGTATTATTTACCGTGAATATCTACGACTGTGCACACCACCAGGATGACTTTGGTTTCATGATTTAAATATTTCAGGCCCCCCATTCTCTGTTCTATTTTGGGATATTAGTCGACTTGCATAATGACCTGCGACACTACATACTCTGCCGCGGAATAGTTGAAACTGTTATCTTGTTATTGACATTTATTGGGTCACAGCTTAGATGTGTTTTCATCCACTGCCCGATATGTTTGGGTCACATGCCGCATCAAATGAGGCACCTTTTCTTTCAATACATTGATCATTCAAGTCATGAATCTCTGCCATATCATGTCAAATGAGGAGTCGTCAACTCACAATGTACCAGTACCGGTACTTCGTAGCTTGTTTTGTTTTTGTTAGCCTATTTATCTTAGTGTTTATAAGTCATGTCTAGGTTAGCAACTTAGTTTAGTATACCGACTTACGCATGAATTATTTTTAGTGGAACTGCAAGATACTTGTCACACAGAAGGAATGAACACGAGAACAAGAAACAATTGGAAGTTTATCCGGCGATGTAATTTATTCACTTTTTCTTGGGACCACTCGTGCTTTATTTGCATGCCTCCTAAATAAGAATTGGACCTCCAGCAGCAATACTTTTTCATCGTGAATCATGAATGAATAATTGAATATACACTAAACAGTTGTCCCAATGTCGTCTTGAGAGCGTGAAGAAACTTTTGCAGTATTTTGGCATCGCGCTGCTTTGGGATAGGTATGGATGTAGGCTATGTGAATTTACAAGCTGGCATGTAATCTGATTTACAAGGACAGCATGAAGGGTTGTAGGTAGGTAGGTAGGTAGGTAGGTAGGTAGGTAAGGCGGTGATATTACAGTCTCGGTCGTCAGAAGAAAATGTAGATTGAATATACCAGAGGTGACTGTAACATTACAGTCTGGCGTGTAAAGTTAGATTAGCGGTGGGGGTGTGAGTTAAATTTACATTGAGTGACGGTAATGTTATATTACTGCCAAGTGGCTGGCCACCCTGCTTCCAGACATTTCGCGGTAAATCGAGGTAATTTTTTTTAGTGTACTGTACAATATAAACGGCGGTAGGAAATAAAAATACATGGCAATAATAAGAATATAATGATGTTTCCAATCAAATGACAAATAATGATGGCTTGACTACCGATTACCACAAGCGTAGTAATATTACAGGATTTTCGACCTCGCAGAAGAAATATGCTTCATCTAACGCAGCATCGCTCTTCAGGATTTACACAGCTCGGTAACGTGTTAAAATAGGTAGTACTACATGTAACCCATGATAGTTGATCAATGATTGCAAGTAGGCTATATAGGACGTGTATAGTCATTGACGTGGAGGCCGAAAGCCTGATCGAATCAGTTTACCATTCTAGCTACTGGTTAATCATGAAATGATCGCCTCCCACCTGTTAGCATGTATTCCCAGTTTAGAATTGCCACTTCTACCACAAAATCTAATCAACATCTTTACGAAAACTCAGAATTCCAATTTTGTTAAGGAATCGCCATAATGAAGAGAGCAGACAACATGCTGATGCAGAGGTGAAAGAAAACGAGATATACGAAATGAATGGATCTTGAAAACAAGCATCCGGCTTACCGAGTCTAGATGGAAACAGTGTGACTTGCTCAGGAAAGGAATTTGAAACAATAAATGGGAATCAAACAGCGACGGATGCGCTACAGTTTTGTCGATAACAGTGTTCAATCACCTGACGGGATTGTCAAGAAAAACATCCTGTATGGGAACGTTTAACTGGTGCGGAATATCGAATACCACTTTAGGAAGCTCTTTGGCTTTCTCAGTCGGTGCAATGTGTTTGGTGACATGTGAGCATCGTAATTAGTGGGAAGGTCAAATTAGCCGATACGGCATTGCTTTGCGCCACTGATTGCACTGGTCAACAAAGTAAGAGTAAAAGTAGCAGTCTAGTTTAATTACTGCAAAAAATTTCATACTCACATTTTCTGTCTCCAACGACAACACAGAACGTTCCACTACAATGATCGATGATGTTTTTGCCATCTTACAAAGAACAAGAAACAACTCTAGTTTGTAATTTTAGTTGTTGCTGGCCTCCGCAGAAATGTGCCCTTCACCGTCAAGCAGACATTAATTGGCAACATAAAATGATATCGGTCATCATCACACCTCTGTCAATAATCGGCCAATACCCAGGCGAGGTAAGCCAGGCTGTCAAGCGTTGGCCCATACAGCAAGTAATCAAGTGACTATATATGTCCTATACCAAATGTGGATAGAATTTCGTCTCCATTGAGCCACCTCTAAGCAATAATGAACATCAATAAAATTTTACACAGGGTGTTTTGTAAGCAAGTTACGTAACATTTTGGCAGGGTCGGACAGACAAATTTAGAAAATTAGTTTTCAATGACCACCCTAATGCACATACTGGATTCAATGCAATAACCAGGGTAATCACATCGTTATAATTAATACATTTTGTCCCATGTTCAGTGGGGATATCACAGGGGTGCCAGACCAAAGTGGCGTCGCGGGCCGGACCAGTCACATTATTCTAAAATGTTACCTCAAAATCTATGTCCGTGTTCATACTTGAATACTATAACACACAGCCATAGCCCCAATGGATCTTAAGATACTATTTTATCAACATATTTATTCGCAAACAATTGAATCGGCGAAATGACGATGATTATTCGATTGGATCAAGTTATATGAATTGTTAATACAGTGAAGGCGATATACGTTGGCACATTGTCATGATGGCTTGGTTTCAGTCGCAATCTGGCAATTGTCCTGTGTGTGCGTTGTAAGGAATACACGAGATTTAGCTGCAAACGCAGGCCCTGAAATTTGGTTCGTTATTAATATACATTGATTCGGCATTTCTGGAATTCGAGGAGCTTTCAAGTCATTAGTGAAAATGAAGTGCGACCACAGTCATTTCAAACATATTTTTATGTAACAATCATGTCCTCCATGTAGCCTCCAGATATCGGGTTGTCATCGGGGGTTTCACATCTATGAATGACTACGTTTAAGTTCATTTTAAACAAAACTCTGAGCTCAGTGTGCAATTTTTCCATGAGGTGTCATTGGCAGCGACTTGTTGCTGATGGTGATAACAGCGAAACCTTAACACCTCTGTCGGTTGGTTATAATAGGCGTATCAACATATTGGACATTTTCTGCCTTGAGGGATTAATCATTGAAATTAATCACAACATTTGTCAGAAATGTGCTGTTTATTAAAGCCATTTTTCAGAATTGCTTCGCGGGCCGGCTGGATTCGTTTGGCGGCCGTATGTTTGACACCCCTGGTATAGTGTCTTCAAACTTTTAGTGTCCCTAAATATTTATTTTAGACATTGGTCTTACCTTTGTTTTATTTTAAAATCCCAGAATCGAACTACGGATTTTGTTATGGCTAATGTCATCAATCCAAATAAATTCAGAAATCAACAATCGTAAAAGCATTTTCGTGAAGCTTAGTTATATAAATTCAACGGCATTAAAGAAAGTTTCATGCACAAATGCCTCCGACACTTCTTGGGACGACAGCCAGTGCAATTCATGTCGTATTCGTACACATTGGTTTAACAAGTGTTTAAGAATGGTGAGGTATATACGCTACATACATGGATTTCAATGATTAAGCGTCAACTATAGCTATTTCATGGACATATTTTCAATATGATAACAAAGATTGTTGGTACTAGTTTGCAATTCGTATATAGCCTACGTACAAAATGAGCTTATATTTTTTCTCGAAGATTATAAATAGACCTACATATCATTTATGCATTCTTCAATCCTTGATACGTTCTGATGGCGTACATTGGTGCAGTCGTACCTGTACAGAAGTCAGAAATCTCATCAGATCCATGAAACTATGAAATGTGGTGTTCAATCTTATTTCTGTCTATGGTTCGATATGAACTATGAAGGACATGGAAACGAACGTTTCACTTCATCTGACGGTACGATGTCATTTCAACCATGAACTGCAACTGGCTTCCTTTCTATATGAGCAGTTGAACACTCACCATGTCTGTATAGCATTGTTGTGAAGTAGTGATATGTCTTTGCCATTCGTATGATGTGGTAACTCATGGCAATTTCAAGGGGTCAATGACATAATCGTGCGCCCCTTCGAGTTCCCCAATTGGGGGTGTGGGTGCGGTAGTTACGGCCCTAGTAGATCCAAAGCTAAAACTCCTAAGTAGATTATTTTCGTCCGCTGCTCTATTCGCGTCGCGAAACACAATGATCAGATCCCCGCACTGTGTGATTGGGACTTACGTGATACATTCTGGGCCAGCATCGAACAATTCATTGGTGGATGGGGAACTATACAGAGAAGTGAAGAAAGATTTTTCAATATGCATGATGTATACAGGCTACTTTGTATGTCTTGTACCGAAACAACTGAAGTTGCGATGTCAGAATATTCAATCCAATGATACAATCAACCTGTGACTCTTTCATTATGTACACTGATTTCCAGGCCGGACATTTTAAACCGACTTCAAAGATTAATACGCTCCGATAAATCCTCAATCCATTAAGAGTCGTTGATGTGGTGCAGTATACCTCTGCCAGAAGTTGTTGATTATTTGCAATTATGGCTAGTTTTAGCTTACTAAAATACGGCCTGCCGAAGTTCAGTAAATCTGTACATCAATTTCACTTCATTGCGAGTTCATTGCATACCCCTTTCAACGGCATACGGCATATGACGCTGCCGCGATACTTGGTTACTTCAGCATTATCTTCCAGTTATTATACGCTTGAAATTATTTTAGTTGCTGTTAGCCGTAGGTTGTCATATCCAGTAGAAAAAGCCACTACTGTTTCTCCCTAACGTTTTCGATTTGTACATGCTGACTTCATATGGGCCACTACGTCTAATCAGGGTCGGATGAAAAGCTTTGTAGCTATGTAGCCTACGTATAATTAGATAATACGAATATATTTTTAGCGAATAACATAAGAAATATAACTAAACTTACATTAATTCTGAAATTTTCTAAATAGCTCTGTGGCCCACCTCAAAATGTTCTGTGGCCCACCAGTGGGCCATGGCCCACCCTTCGAGAACCCCTGGCCTAGACTGAAAGTTAGCCGAGCTAGAAGTCGGCAGTAAACACCACGAGCGGGACGCATGAGAATGAGAGAGACTTAGCAATGACTGCCTGGAAGATTGCATGAGAGTCGTCAACAAGAATACGAAAGCAAAGTCACAAGGAATTATCAGATTTATCGCACTGGTTTAAAAGGCCATAAGCGGCATTGTCTTGCGTTTTGTCTATTGATTCATCGAAAACTAAATCATGATGGATGCCAGATGCCTTTCCAGTTTCAACAACCCCTCCACTTATATTTCATCGTCAATATCTAGAATAACTAAATCAGATTGATGCCGGTCTGCTTTCAGCGACCAGTGACAATGATTAAATCCAACATTGGTCATCGCCCGCCAATTTCAAAGATAATTCATAGCTCTTGTTGGATCTCGCGAATATTAGCAGGTAGCCTCGAATCACATCTGGCCGTGATAGAAGATAGGAGGACAAGCCTCAATCGGCATGCCGTTTTTGCGATGTTGAGTGAGATTGTGAGAAATCTCATTCAGTTGAGATGATCCGGCGCACTATATGATGCTCAATCATTATTGTACATCGTCAATTCCAATACACACACACTGTTAAGAATGTTCGTCGATTATTCGATTTTCACCACAGCGTAGGATGAGAAAAAGGTAAACGACACCTTCTGGTTAAAAAAATCTTGAATTATCACTCATTCCCATGTTATAAAATGAGTTAAATTCACCAATCCTTATGGACATATATCCCAGGCAGGGCCGTAATAGCACTTCGCCAGCCCCCCCAAAAAACATTGGTCGTGGACCTCCCATAGGGCTATAGACCGAACGTCTGGGGGGCTACTCCCCCAAGACCCCCCTCCGGCAATACCCTGTTTACCGCTATTTATGATATGCGTTGGGAGTTGGTTTAGTGAGTCAGCTTTTGTCGCCTAAGCGCGCCACGCGCGATAAATTTATAGAATTCATGACTGAATGGGTCAATATGGTCGGGAATTGCATATATATTGTTATCAATTTTTATCCTCTCTCTGCTCACGTAATCAGATTTGCCGGTAGAGCTGAGTGATGTGTGTTTGAAAAGGTAGGACCACTCAATAATAATTAAACATCTTCGGGTAGGAACGAAACAGCACATCGTCAGACCCCCAAAACGTGGGTGTTTGGCTCCCATAGGGTGATGAAACGACCCCTCCATCACGTTGTTCGCGTTTGTCACGAAGCCAGCTGTAATGTATCGTGAGCTAGCGCCAAGCGAGAAAATTTTCGATAATTTATGATAAAAGCGGTCAATCATATCGGCGATTGCATATATATTATGCTATCAATTTATTGTCCTCTCTACTCACGTAATTAGATTTACCGGTAGAGCTGATTGAAGTGTCTTGAAAACGGGAGGGCCCGTAAATAACAATTAAACATCTTCGGGCGGGCGGACCCGTTGATATGACTTCGTTTGATGATGTTATTTCGTGTCTTCCAGTCTGCTATATCAAAAATATAGAATCTCCCAAACGTAGGCTTCTAAACTAATAGTCGCACACGATTTCAAATTGGTATTTCTTCACTGGCATAAAATTTTTCCCAGCGGGATGGTATTTGTCTTGTGAGGTTCAGATTGCAAAGACAGGAACATTCGGCGCCAGTCATTTAGGCGCCTATGGACAATTAAACCTATATGTATTTTGTATATATAACGAAGTCCTTGGTCAGCATAAGGCAGGGGCGGGCAACTTCTCCAGTCGGCGGGCTGGATATAGGAAAATCAAGTACTTGGCGGGCCGGATTGCTGAATCGATACATTATTCGCCCATTTATCCACATATACAAGGAATAAATCGTATTCAACAATAGTATTTTAACGACAGCAATGTCCCTTCAAAGCCATTTCTCGCCAATAACGACGAGGATATAATGTGGATTTGGGAACTCCATTGTCATACAGACGCTGCCATGTCTGCTTCTCTTTGATCATAGTGTCCTATATGGTGTGAACACAATCAAATTTGACGGCTCATTGAAATTGGTCTACGTCACATTTTCCATTTGGTCAAAGGCAATTTGACGGTAGTTTTTGGCCGACTTGCCGAGCATTAAATTTGATAAAACGGGTATCGATGGAAAGCTACCGCGGCGCTGGCGGCCAAAAAATATAGATTCTATTCTGCTCGAGGTTCTGGACCCCCCTCCCCCCCCAAAAAAAATCAGCCTGCAATGTTGCATTGTAACGGAGTTTGGTATTGTGACGCAGCCATGCCATCTGAGCAGCTCAGGAGCAAGCGCGCACGAGAGTAAGAATGTGAATGCTCAATCGGTTGCGAAACAATGGCCAATACGCTTGCGGTTTACTCTGCTCCTCACCCAGACGGCATGGTTGCGTCACAATACCAAACTCCGTTACAATGCAAGATTCGAAGCTGATTTTGAGGGTTCCATGACCACGAGCAGAATACAGTTTATATTATCGCAATCAGTACCGCGGTAGCTTTCGATTGATACCAGTTTTATCAATTTTAATGCTTGGCTAGCCGGTCTAAAATGACCGTCCAATTGCCTTTGACCAAAGGGAAAGTGTGACGTAGACCAATTTCACTGAGCCGTGAGATTTGCTTGTGTACACACCATATAGGACACTATGCTGTGATCAATCAACTTACGGTGCAATGTCTAATTAATATTTCAAGGCGTTCGATAAGTCCGGCACCCCAAATTTACCAAGATATCAATTCATTAGGGCTGAGTAGGTGATGAGATAGCGTCGTTGTTTATCTGTGTGACCTTATTTATCTCGATATTAAATTCATGCGGACCGCGGCAACTAGGAAATTTGAAAAGTGGCCCGCGACCCGTTTTGAGTTGGCGACCCCTGGCATAACATTTGTATTACAAAAGCCTACAAGTTGGCGGTTACGGAATCAAAACTAGAAATATCGGTCTGGTGTAAATGACCATTGTAGTCTACAAACACCATGATTACCACAAACGATATTAGGTTTGAGTACATCGTAAATGCCGATAATGCAAGTCTTCTCGCTTCGACGAACTTACGCACAAACCATTGTAGTCTACAAACACCATGATTACCACAAACGATATTAGGTTTGAGTACATCGTAAATGCCGATAATGCAAGTCTTCTCGCTTCGACGAACTTACGCGCAAGCTCTGCTCGCACGCTGCACTTACAAATAGCATATATTCACTAAAACTTGACGTAGTAAGCAAGTATAGCGGGGTATTTCGGCAGGCTGTAGCCGCGGGCCACATTATCATATAAAACGGAAAACTGCCCGCGGGCCGGACAAAATCCCCCGGGCCGTATGTTGCCCATCCCTGGCATAAGGGTATAGACCCTTTCGGCTAAGGTTTTCTCGCTGTCGATCGTTCTGGCACACTTCTTGGAGTCACATGTTATATGGCCTAAAACTTGAATGTATGTCTTGGTGGGTCGTGGCACGGTGATGGCCCAATGCCCAATAATGAAGATACATGGCTACTTTAATTCGCGCGCAGCGCGAAAAATGTTTGAATAAGTTGCATAAATTTAAAAAAAATACTTTATGATTTATGCTAATTCACGAAATAATTTTGGGCCCCCTTCGAGCTCGCCCCCCCCCCAATTGGTGGGTTTGGGGTGCGGCAGTTACGGTGCTGATCCCGGGGGTCGGCTGGGTGCTGCACATACGTGTATCACAACGTGATGAACTAAAAATGGTACAATAGAACTCAGTTCACCCCTGGCATATATCTCCATTAACTCGTCTTCATCCATTGGGTTGAGTATGAGAACGGAACTTGGTACCCGAAATTGCCGACAGTTTGATTTGCATCTCACGATGTGGCAGAAATCTGGTAAATTCACACATCGACCAAAATGACCACCCATCTATCTACAGTGCATTGGTTGCCATCTAATATTTGGACCTTTATTACGATATTAACCTTAACTAGGCATCAGACATCTATAAAAAAGATTCTGAAGATAAATCAGTTACAGCATTAAAAGGTATATAACTGCTTGACAAAGAAATGGGAAATGCTCATTCTGGTAAGTGCTAGTTAAATATTTGTTGATATTTAGTTCTTTGTGGTACACCTTGGGGTATTAAATTCCACATTCTGTTTAACTTGCACTTTCTATTGAATAATTAATTTTTTTGGACAATCTGTCGAAGTTCCACTACATCGCCATGTTTGTTAACACGATTACTGTAAATTAAAATTGAAAATCTAAAATATACAAGCCTTGGCATCGCAATGGAGAAAAATTCGCTCTCATAGTTGTGCCTTACATTGGATGCTGGCCGGATAGGGGCACTGACTCAGCCACAGATCTGTGTTTTATCAATATTAACAACAATTAAAAATGTATAGACACAGACCGATATGAGTAGCGAAATTATGGTGAAACCGCGGTATTTTCTGTAATTTTGCTTGTAAGTCAGAAGCTGGTCATTTTCTTACACGAGTAGCGCTCATAACCAGTTTACTTATATATTCTCCTAAATTCGTTCAAAATAAAGGAACTAATGGTTCTTTATTTATCTTACTTGGCGTAAATAGTGAGAATATCGTGCGACTCGGTATGAACTCCGTAATTCATCTTCAACGGATAAAATCCTTTCTCTGCGATGCCCGATGTACACACCCCGATTACAGGTGACGTTGTACATTGTAGCTCACGACACTAGGATATTTAGTTAAACATACTGGTCAGAAAGCTTCAAATAATATCTACTGTACAAATGGCTCTCACTCGCTAAAGTGGTATAGAACCACACTTCCAGATTTCGAGAAGCAGTGCGCTGCAATATATATTAGCTAGTTCAAAACATTTCGTCGCGAAAACCACTATCTAGATTTTGCTATCTAAAAGTACGCGCATGAAGCGTAAAATACATTTTAGATGAAATATAGTAACCACTGCATTCGTGGAAACACAAAACACATTGTTGAAACTCAGCATATTTCACGCGAAGCGCGACGAATATTTTGGATAATTGATGAATCTTGTTTGGAATGAATGAAAGAATTTTGCAACCAGATCTCAAGGATATATAGAACTGTATAATTGTTTATCCCTGTGACCACTACTACACCATGTGTAGCGTTACGCTATTTTTAATTCTGTGCTCCCACAAAGTTCCAGTCCCCCCTATATCGCCCCTGAGTGTTCCCGCCCCCACAGTGAAGCGCTGGCGACATGGTTAAGACCCACTGTGATAGATGATTCCATAATAAGCTATCGAAGTGCTCGCGAGTAGCTAAAAGGTTTTTTTTTTCGAAATGCGCTTAGCAAGTAATAGTCTTCACTAAGGTGCGCTGATCAATTCAAAAACTACGTTGGCCTCCTTCGAATTTCAGGGATAAGGTCAACAGGTTCATTCTCATCGCACTGGTATCTTGGTATACTGTAATTAGAGAAATTAATTTTTAATTTTTTCAACATTTTGTTATGTTTGTGAAACATGTTATATGTCAATACAGCAGTGTTGGGATCAAGTCACTACCTTCGAGTCACGAGCAGAGGTGGTCAAAGTAGTCAAGAAAGCTACTCAAGTAGAAGTAGAAGTAGCGACGGAAAAATCTACTCAAGTACAAGTAGAAGTACTTTTTCCATGAGCACCCTAAAACTACTTGAAGTAGAAGTAGAATTGACTGACTTTAAAAGTACTCAAGTAAGTAAGTAGTTGTGAAAACGATCCTAATTCGTCCACATGGATTGTAAAAAGGTTCAAATTGAGCTATGCGAAAGGTGACGAGCTTGATTCATATTGATGCATACCAGCAGGTATCCAATTTTCGATAGCATAAGCATTCGTCCACATCATGCGAAGAAAATATAGGATTGATATGGAAATTCGATACTTATCCTCTGTTTTCTCGAACAGCACGTTTTAGAAAATAGCATGGTATGGCGCCATCCCCCATATTATAAGGTCCGTAGTTTAGTCGAAGAGCAATACGGAGAAGTTGTATAGGATACGGTGTAAACACTTCGCACGATTAGTAAACGTTAATAGAAAATATGGTGGACCGTAAAAATGCGATATTGTGTAACTTTATTTCCGGAAATTAAAGGCATTACTACACTTGCTTTTATACTTCAACATGTAAGTTATCCAGATAAAAGAACGGATTTTAATTATAATTTAAAGTATATGATACTCGGAATTGAAAATGAAACATAAATTCTACTTCTAATAGCGAGACACGTTTTTCATGCCTTTAGTCCAGAAAGTTTCAAAGGTGGTATGTCAAAACAGCTCTAAAAGTCCACTTTGCCAGGATAGGACACGCCATGCGCATGCTAGATTACGATATGACAAGTAAATGCTAAATTGCGAAACATCAGTGGCACGGTGATGGCCCAATGCCCAATAATGAAGATACATGGCTACCGTAATTCGCGCGCAGCGCGAAAAATGTTTGAATAAGTTGCATAAATTTAAAAAAAATACTTTATGATTTATGCTAATTCACGAAATAATTTTGGGCCCCCTTCGAGCTCGCCCCCCCCCAATTGGTGGGTTTGGGGTGCGGCAGTTACGGTGCTGATCCCGGGGGTCGGCTGGGTGCTGCACATACGTGTATCACAACGTGATGAACTAAAAATGGTACAATAGAACTCAGTTCACCCCTGGCATATATCTCCATTAACTCGTCTTCATCCATTGGGTTGAGTATGAGAACGGAACTTGGTACCCGAAATTGCCGACAGTTTGATTTGCATCTCACGATGTGGCAGAAATCTGGTAAATTCACACATCGACCAAAATGACCACCCATCTATCTACAGTGCATTGGTTGCCATCTAATATTTGGACCTTTATTACGATATTAACCTTAACTAGGCATCAGACATCTATAAAAAAGATTCTGAAGATAAATCAGTTACAGCATTAAAAGGTATATAACTGCTTGACAAAGAAATGGGAAATGCTCATTCTGGTAAGTGCTAGTTAAATATTTGTTGATATTTAGTTCTTTGTGGTACACCTTGGGGTATTAAATTCCACATTCTGTTTAACTTGCACTTTCTATTGAATAATTAATTTTTTTGGACAATCTGTCGAAGTTCCACTACATCGCCATGTTTGTTAACACGATTACTGTAAATTAAAATTGAAAATCTAAAATATACAAGCCTTGGCATCGCAATGGAGAAAAATTCGCTCTCATAGTTGTGCCTTACATTGGATGCTGGCCGGATAGGGGCACTGACTCAGCCACAGATCTGTGTTTTATCAATATTAACAACAATTAAAAATGTATAGACACAGACCGATATGAGTAGCGAAATTATGGTGAAACCGCGGTATTTTCTGTAATTTTGCTTGTAAGTCAGAAGCTGGTCATTTTCTTACACGAGTAGCGCTCATAACCAGTTTACTTATATATTCTCCTAAATTCGTTCAAAATAAAGGAACTAATGGTTCTTTATTTATCTTACTTGGCGTAAATAGTGAGAATATCGTGCGACTCGGTATGAACTCCGTAATTCATCTTCAACGGATAAAATCCTTTCTCTGCGATGCCCGATGTACACACCCCGATTACAGGTGACGTTGTACATTGTAGCTCACGACACTAGGATATTTAGTTAAACATACTGGTCAGAAAGCTTCAAATAATATCTACTGTACAAATGGCTCTCACTCGCTAAAGTGGTATAGAACCACACTTCCAGATTTCGAGAAGCAGTGCGCTGCAATATATATTAGCTAGTTCAAAACATTTCGTCGCGAAAACCACTATCTAGATTTTGCTATCTAAAAGTACGCGCATGAAGCGTAAAATACATTTTAGATGAAATATAGTAACCACTGCATTCGTGGAAACACAAAACACATTGTTGAAACTCAGCATATTTCACGCGAAGCGCGACGAATATTTTGGATAATTGATGAATCTTGTTTGGAATGAATGAAAGAATTTTGCAACCAGATCTCAAGGATATATAGAACTGTATAATTGTTTATCCCTGTGACCACTACTACACCATGTGTAGCGTTACGCTATTTTTAATTCTGTGCTCCCACAAAGTTCCAGTCCCCCCTATATCGCCCCTGAGTGTTCCCGCCCCCACAGTGAAGCGCTGGCGACATGGTTAAGACCCACTGTGATAGATGATTCCATAATAAGCTATCGAAGTGCTCGCGAGTAGCTAAAAGGTTTTTTTTTTCGAAATGCGCTTAGCAAGTAATAGTCTTCACTAAGGTGCGCTGATCAATTCAAAAACTACGTTGGCCTCCTTCGAATTTCAGGGATAAGGTCAACAGGTTCATTCTCATCGCACTGGTATCTTGGTATACTGTAATTAGAGAAATTAATTTTTAATTTTTTCAACATTTTGTTATGTTTGTGAAACATGTTATATGTCAATACAGCAGTGTTGGGATCAAGTCACTACCTTCGAGTCACGAGCAGAGGTGGTCAAAGTAGTCAAGAAAGCTACTCAAGTAGAAGTAGAAGTAGCGACGGAAAAATCTACTCAAGTACAAGTAGAAGTACTTTTTCCATGAGCACCCTAAAACTACTTGAAGTAGAAGTAGAATTGACTGACTTTAAAAGTACTCAAGTAAGTAAGTAGTTGTGAAAACGATCCTAATTCGTCCACATGGATTGTAAAAAGGTTCAAATTGAGCTATGCGAAAGGTGACGAGCTTGATTCATATTGATGCATACCAGCAGGTATCCAATTTTCGATAGCATAAGCATTCGTCCACATCATGCGAAGAAAATATAGGATTGATATGGAAATTCGATACTTATCCTCTGTTTTCTCGAACAGCACGTTTTAGAAAATAGCATGGTATGGCGCCATCCCCCATATTATAAGGTCCGTAGTTTAGTCGAAGAGCAATACGGAGAAGTTGTATAGGATACGGTGTAAACACTTCGCACGATTAGTAAACGTTAATAGAAAATATGGTGGACCGTAAAAATGCGATATTGTGTAACTTTATTTCCGGAAATTAAAGGCATTACTACACTTGCTTTTATACTTCAACATGTAAGTTATCCAGATAAAAGAACGGATTTTAATTATAATTTAAAGTATATGATACTCGGAATTGAAAATGAAACATAAATTCTACTTCTAATAGCGAGACACGTTTTTCATGCCTTTAGTCCAGAAAGTTTCAAAGGTGGTATGTCAAAACAGCTCTAAAAGTCCACTTTGCCAGGATAGGACACGCCATGCGCATGCTAGATTACGATATGACAAGTAAATGCTAAATTGCGAAACATCAGTGGCACGGTGATGGCCCAATGCCCAATAATGAAGATACATGGCTACTGTAATTCGCGCGCAGCGCGAAAAATGTTTGAATAAGTTGCATAAATTTAAAAAAAATACTTTATGATTTATGCTAATTCACGAAATAATTTTGGGCCCCCTTCGAGCTCGCCCCCCCCCCCAATTGGTGGGTTTGGGGTGCGGCAGTTACGGTGCTGATCCCGGGGGTCGGCTGGGTGCTGCACATACGTGTATCACAACGTGATGAACTAAAAATGGTACAATAGAACTCAGTTCACCCCTGGCATATATCTCCATTAACTCGTCTTCATCCATTGGGTTGAGTATGAGAACGGAACTTGGTACCCGAAATTGCCGACAGTTTGATTTGCATCTCACGATGTGGCAGAAATCTGGTAAATTCACACATCGACCAAAATGACCACCCATCTATCTACAGTGCATTGGTTGCCATCTAATATTTGGACCTTTATTACGATATTAACCTTAACTAGGCATCAGACATCTATAAAAAAGATTCTGAAGATAAATCAGTTACAGCATTAAAAGGTATATAACTGCTTGACAAAGAAATGGGAAATGCTCATTCTGGTAAGTGCTAGTTAAATATTTGTTGATATTTAGTTCTTTGTGGTACACCTTGGGGTATTAAATTCCACATTCTGTTTAACTTGCACTTTCTATTGAATAATTAATTTTTTTGGACAATCTGTCGAAGTTCCACTACATCGCCATGTTTGTTAACACGATTACTGTAAATTAAAATTGAAAATCTAAAATATACAAGCCTTGGCATCGCAATGGAGAAAAATTCGCTCTCATAGTTGTGCCTTACATTGGATGCTGGCCGGATAGGGGCACTGACTCAGCCACAGATCTGTGTTTTATCAATATTAACAACAATTAAAAATGTATAGACACAGACCGATATGAGTAGCGAAATTATGGTGAAACCGCGGTATTTTCTGTAATTTTGCTTGTAAGTCAGAAGCTGGTCATTTTCTTACACGAGTAGCGCTCATAACCAGTTTACTTATATATTCTCCTAAATTCGTTCAAAATAAAGGAACTAATGGTTCTTTATTTATCTTACTTGGCGTAAATAGTGAGAATATCGTGCGACTCGGTATGAACTCCGTAATTCATCTTCAACGGATAAAATCCTTTCTCTGCGATGCCCGATGTACACACCCCGATTACAGGTGACGTTGTACATTGTAGCTCACGACACTAGGATATTTAGTTAAACATACTGGTCAGAAAGCTTCAAATAATATCTACTGTACAAATGGCTCTCACTCGCTAAAGTGGTATAGAACCACACTTCCAGATTTCGAGAAGCAGTGCGCTGCAATATATATTAGCTAGTTCAAAACATTTCGTCGCGAAAACCACTATCTAGATTTTGCTATCTAAAAGTACGCGCATGAAGCGTAAAATACATTTTAGATGAAATATAGTAACCACTGCATTCGTGGAAACACAAAACACATTGTTGAAACTCAGCATATTTCACGCGAAGCGCGACGAATATTTTGGATAATTGATGAATCTTGTTTGGAATGAATGAAAGAATTTTGCAACCAGATCTCAAGGATATATAGAACTGTATAATTGTTTATCCCTGTGACCACTACTACACCATGTGTAGCGTTACGCTATTTTTAATTCTGTGCTCCCACAAAGTTCCAGTCCCCCCTATATCGCCCCTGAGTGTTCCCGCCCCCACAGTGAAGCGCTGGCGACATGGTTAAGACCCACTGTGATAGATGATTCCATAATAAGCTATCGAAGTGCTCGCGAGTAGCTAAAAGGTTTTTTTTTTCGAAATGCGCTTAGCAAGTAATAGTCTTCACTAAGGTGCGCTGATCAATTCAAAAACTACGTTGGCCTCCTTCGAATTTCAGGGATAAGGTCAACAGGTTCATTCTCATCGCACTGGTATCTTGGTATACTGTAATTAGAGAAATTAATTTTTAATTTTTTCAACATTTTGTTATGTTTGTGAAACATGTTATATGTCAATACAGCAGTGTTGGGATCAAGTCACTACCTTCGAGTCACGAGCAGAGGTGGTCAAAGTAGTCAAGAAAGCTACTCAAGTAGAAGTAGAAGTAGCGACGGAAAAATCTACTCAAGTACAAGTAGAAGTACTTTTTCCATGAGCACCCTAAAACTACTTGAAGTAGAAGTAGAATTGACTGACTTTAAAAGTACTCAAGTAAGTAAGTAGTTGTGAAAACGATCCTAATTCGTCCACATGGATTGTAAAAAGGTTCAAATTGAGCTATGCGAAAGGTGACGAGCTTGATTCATATTGATGCATACCAGCAGGTATCCAATTTTCGATAGCATAAGCATTCGTCCACATCATGCGAAGAAAATATAGGATTGATATGGAAATTCGATACTTATCCTCTGTTTTCTCGAACAGCACGTTTTAGAAAATAGCATGGTATGGCGCCATCCCCCATATTATAAGGTCCGTAGTTTAGTCGAAGAGCAATACGGAGAAGTTGTATAGGATACGGTGTAAACACTTCGCACGATTAGTAAACGTTAATAGAAAATATGGTGGACCGTAAAAATGCGATATTGTGTAACTTTATTTCCGGAAATTAAAGGCATTACTACACTTGCTTTTATACTTCAACATGTAAGTTATCCAGATAAAAGAACGGATTTTAATTATAATTTAAAGTATATGATACTCGGAATTGAAAATGAAACATAAATTCTACTTCTAATAGCGAGACACGTTTTTCATGCCTTTAGTCCAGAAAGTTTCAAAGGTGGTATGTCAAAACAGCTCTAAAAGTCCACTTTGCCAGGATAGGACACGCCATGCGCATGCTAGATTACGATATGACAAGTAAATGCTAAATTGCGAAACATCAGTTTCAAACGTTTTGATGGTCCACATATACTGTGATGAATTATTTCGTATGAGCGAAGGGGGACAATGTGGTGTGAACGCAGGGATATCTAGATATCTAATTCTAGATATCCCTGTGTGAACGGAACCACGCCAACCCGCTACCTATATTATATTCATCGGTACTTCCGTGAAATCATACTGATAACTCCGGAACCATTGCGCGCGAAGCGCGACGAAAATTCTGGGCTTTACTCAATTTTTATGAAAATTAAATGTTGATACTCCGTGAAAACAGCCCCGAAATTCCTCAGGCTATCTCCCTGATTGAAAGATTGAACTACTTCTACTTGACAAACTGAAAATAGCGAAAAGTAAGTAAGTAGATCACAAAATATTACGAAGTAGAAGTAGGAGTAGCGAAAATCAAATCTACTTGAGTAAGTACCAGAAGTAGAGGATAACTACTTGAGTACTTCGTAAAAGTAGAAGTACTTCGTTACTGACCACCTCTGGTCACGAGTCAATTCGAGTCATTACACATTTTGACTCGAGTCAAGTCAAGTCAATCGATTTTCGAAGATGACTCGAGTCAAGTCAAGTCAGTCGATTTTCGGAGGTGACTCGAGTCAAGTCGAGTCAAGTCAAGTCAAGTCACTAGTCAAGTCACAATTCAAGTCAAATTGCCTTTTCGAGGTATGAGGCGTGATTACGTCATTGTATTTTGCTGGCTCTCTAAATTACAGATTGAGTGGTCATTGATTTTGAACCGATAAACGAATATAGAGTTAAATATACACGCGAGTAGGGTTCTGGTAAATATCAGGCTGATTTAAATCAGTGTGATTTAAATCAGATTTTTTCCTTTGATTTTTGATTTTAATTTTACCGTTTTGATATAAATGATTTTTTGGTTTTTATTTTATATTTTAAAAAGGATGCGTGAATATATTTTTTGGACAACCATTGTATACTGACACAACCCGGACATCGTTTTTCGTCACCGGTACCGGCACGGTTTAGCGAATCGAGGGCACGGCGGGAACAGAGTGCTCGCAATAGGCGGTGACGGTGATCAGCCAGTTCTTGAGCTTTGCTGTGGATTCGGTGCGTCGGTGGATTCGGTGTGCTGCTGTTTACAAGACCATGGTGGGAGGGCGAAAACGAAACTCAATCTTGAGTATATATCGGGAGATTCCCGAATCTTTAATGCCAAAGCGATGTAAAAGAGCCGTTTGCATTTATTGCGGTGCTGATATGATGGGTCAAGTAATCAGAATGAAAGCTCATCCGCAGGTAAGATACCATGTTACTGTATTATGAGTGAATCCAATTCATGCAATCGCTTGAATACTGCATGTGCATGGTAATACGTTGACAGGGTATGGGCAGATTACAGCACTGCTACCAAATTCTCTTTGCATATCTAAAAACCCTTGCTTATGCTTGATGTGGTAATATCTAATATGCAACCCATCAACCGAAAGATACTTAGCACATAGTCCTAGACTACATCTTTCGAGCCTACTTCCTTATCTACAACTACAAGATTATCAATAGCTAGCGTCAATAATTAGGGTTATGATGTTACGTATCATCATGCAATTATGGCTGCCATTGTAGATAGCATAGGTTTGGGGCTAGGGTAAGGTTTGGTTTTCTTCGGGTATGGGTGATAAATGATCGCACTATACCGTAGCTATGAATCAATATTAAAATCGGCAACCGTGGTTTGTCATGGTCATGCTGTGTATAAGAAATTACACGCTCCCTTGACGGCTTGACCCTTCTTAGTCATTCAAATTATATTGTAAATAATTTGCATTCCTTGATGATAAACTGATATTAAACCTACACCACAATACATGATCAATTTGAACATCTTGATTCTGAATGGAAACAACAAGGATTGTAGTTCTTTTTACTCCCCAACGTTAAACTCAGAGTTAACAGGTGATATGTTTGAATCGTAAATCTTGCATTTTTACAGCCATCTCAGAATTGGACAATACTTCCGCTGGGCTAATCCTATCAGGCTGGATGTGGCTCAAGCTTGAGATAAAAAAAAAGACTACCGCTATGGATGCTGATGAGAAGAGTCTGGTTATATCAAAAATGCAACGAAGAACAGAAAACTATGTCGAAGACCATCATCTAGTGGCCTGGGTTCTAGATCCCCGAGTTAGAGGCTTTGGCTTGAACATGACTGGCAAAAGGCTTGTTCAGGATCTGGCCAAAAAAATATTTTCAAAAAGAGAACCAAGCTTCAATGATGAATCTGCTTCTAACCTCATCAAACACTGGTTCGACTATGATTGTAAAGAGGGTGAGTCTACCAGTGCACACTGCACACCTATCACTGCACGTTTCTGATATTACCCTGATTATTTTTTAGGAGTTTTTGATGCAGAATCCACTATCTGGGTACCGTTTTTAATGGCACGGCCGGCATTATTCTAGAAGGATTTAGCTGTTGTTTCTCCGGACCTTTCAAAACTCGCTAGGACTGTTCTTTCGTGCGTTCCACATGCTGCGTCTTGTGAGAGGCTTTGGTCATCTGCGGCAGCAACTGCAACCAAGAGTCGCAATCGCCTAACACAAACAAATCTTGAAGTTATGCTTCGAGTGAAAGATCACTTCATGGATACTGACTCTGGAACTGGCAAAGTGGAAAAGGCGATGAGAAAAATCAACGCCTTGCTGGCAGAGACCACTCCAGACATCAACAGCTATGCTCATGATGACGATGCTACTGAAGATGCAACCGTTACGGATGCTGCTGATTTGACGCAACATGTCGGCTTGGTACTAGAACAGACATCGAACAATCCTAGCCACCAACATTTCTCTGCTGGGTTGACGCAGATGAAGATTCGGAGCTTCGAATTATTCAGTTGATGAGATTTGCCGCAGCACCTTCATTTAGATGATTTTCAATCGTCTCAAACTCATTGTTGTATAATTTTCAGTTGTTCTAAGTAAAAATAATAATAAAAAGCAAAAAAATCATGGTTTTTATTATGGATCGATTTAATCGCTTCGAATCAGAGGCAAATTGATATTTACTGGAACCCTACACGCGAGTAAGGCGCTGTATCGCTCACATATAAGTAGAACTAATAAACTACGTAAGTAATTGCACAGCCTCAGTTTATATAGTTACCAGCCAAAATAGAGAAGAGAGAAACGAATTGATAAGATGCAATACATTACCCTTTTACAATTCGAGCCTGCGCCAATGGTTGAGGACTATCTGAACTATTTGCGAATTCAATTTCAATAAAACAAGAGGTTTGGTTTAGTTAAGAACACAGAACAGAAATAGACATTTTGCTATTAAATTACTTTACTATGCTATAGTTTACGACAGTGGTTCTCAACCTTTTTGACCTCGCGGCACACTTTGAAAATGAAAAATAGTTCGCGGCACACTAGTTCAGTGGTTCTGAACTGTTTTGGCTTGCGGCAGAGGCAAACCACCAGAATGCGTATAGCAGCAACCATAGTCTTACAGAGGTCACAGGGGTCACTGACGAAGTACTGCTGCCTTTTCGGAACACTCAAGTAGGCTTTTTATACATGAGTTTTCTTTTATCTCTGCGAACATCTCACAAATACGTCTACGAATGGTATCATTTGACATGGGAATCGTTTTCAATTCTTCCCAAACATTTTTTTACAATTTTATGCAGGCCGGAAGAAGAGCTTTGTCCGCTTCCGTGTGAGGTTTTGAATTATCAGCTATTACCTCTGATACCACATAACTTGCCTGCCGAGATCCCATTTAAACTTCAGGTTTAGCCTAATTTTATAAGATCGGCTCGACAATAAAGTCCGTCCAATACCACATTGTCGATGTAATTTACCGTCGCATCGAAGAGTGCAATCACGATCGCCACCAACAAATACAGAAGCGTAGAGGTGTATGCATTATACATGGATGCCAAACGCATTTCCACGCTCATCGTGGCATAGCACATGTGAGGATGGTATATTTCAATAGTGTTAGTGGCAGCCACCCGCAGTTCAATTGAAGTTCAAACAAACCGAAATAATAAACCTCACCGGCGGGGAAATGTGTAACCGATATAATTTGATCAACTTTACTTCTCAATTCTCGAATTAGTCGCCTGCAACATAACGTTGCGCCCTGAGCCCACGCCCTACATTGTACTTGTAGTGCTGGCACGCTATGGGTCAATGGGTCACCTCGACATCCTTATATGTGTTCACTGCATCGGATTGTGCATCGCGTGTCTTGATCGGATAAATTCGGTAGAAAAACCAACAATGACACACTGAAAATTTGGATGTCTGTTATACTTCGACATAGTTTACCACATTTGCTCGCGGCACACCTGAACAGTCCAATTGGCACACTAGTGTGCCGCGGCACACCGGTTGAGAACCACTGGTTTACGACAACGTATGCTGTCAGCTTCGATCACTTCGTTTGCGATCAATATATTTGTGAGAGAACAATGAAGGTTCAGTAAAATGCATGAATGATTGGTCGCTCGCACGGGTTACACCAGCGTTGCGCGAAAAATCCGTGCATATGTAAGATACAGTGATTTTTATCGACACCGATTACTTGATGACTTGAAATTGACTCGTGAATTTTGCTCCGAGTCACGAGTCAATCCACATTTCTGATACGCCGAGTCAAGTCAAGTCAAGTCATTTTAGAAAAGTGACTCGAGTCAAGTCAAGTCATACGAAAAAGTGACTCGAGTCTGACTCGAGTCAAGTCATGACTCGAGTCATCCCAACACTGCAATACAGCCGTGACATCGTAGGCCAACCACATTAAAATTACAATTTCGACGGCTAAACTTATTTGAGGCGCCTATTTGTTCGTGAAATCTCCAAATTATGAATTTTGTATATTGAATTTCAATTGAATAACATGAGTTTCCTGTCTACCCAAGTAATTCATATGAAAAGATTCATTATCGATAGGAAACAATCTTCATTAGATTTTGCCTTCCCACACAAAACTTAGCCATCGCAGTGATGTCTCACACGTTATTTTTGTGATAGACACCAAGTGGACCAGTACTACTACTATACTGCTCCAACCACCAGCACCACCAGCACCACCACTACAACCGAAACTACGCATATATCCACACCATTGGGCATGATGGCAACGGCGGACCAACTTGAATCTACAGCTACCATGAAAAGTGCGGGAATTGGTATGGAGTTGTTCATCTACTGATCAAATTGTACCCATGAATTGAATTCAGGTAGAAGAGCTATTGGAAGTACAGAAAATGACTATACAAATGAAATATTTATATTGAAATAAGCCCGTTTTAATAAACTCGTTTCAATTATATGCTAGTTGCTGACGATGATCGCTGACGGGTGTTAGTTGAAACATTCGAGTTCCTTTGAATAAGAATATACTATTTTTCGTATAGTTTACCAAAAATAGATCAAGTGAATTCCATTGAATACGTAAACTCTTTGAGAAACCAGCCTCATCGGTGATTCGCGACATTGTGTGTCAGAAATCCATCAGCCAACACTCATGGCAATTTAGGAAGAATCGTGAAGTACTAAAATATGTTGTTTTGAAAACTACATTTGGTTGTTGTGTTTGTTTCTGGTTTTCGTGGTGTTTGTCTACTATACAACTGATCATTTACACCAGACCGATATTCGTTATTTTTGCTTCCGTAACTGCCGACTTGTAGGACGGGTCACTTCTAGACTTTTTGTACGTTGGGGCTGTTCATAATTTTTTTTCTCTAAGCCGCCGCGGATACAATTACTTTTTTAAATTCATTAGAAAATCAAATTTTTCTTTCAACCCCCTGGAATTGTTGAGTTGTCTTCAAAGACGATGCAAAACAAATTTGACTCAAATCCAACAAGTTTAAGCGGAAGTATTTGACTATTTCATTGATAATTCTCGGATTATCTAGCAATAAGGATAATGACTTGAATAGTAACTTGAGTCGTGACTTAACTCGACTTGACTCGAATCATCTCTAAAAACCGAGTGAATCAACTTGACTCGAGTCAAAATGTGCAACGACTCGAAATGACTTGTGACTCGAATGTATAGTGACTTGATCCCAACACTGGCATTAGGACCGTTGCGTGATATTGTTTGAAAAGTTAGAGATTTATCTATGGGCGTTCTCGCCATCCGATACGGGATAGGAAGGTGGTATCTTGAAGAAAATCCTGAGACGAAGGATAAGTAGTCCTAAATTCCGACAGATAAGGATTCAGTATTAGAAATATCGATCAGGTGTAAAATGACAAAAGAATTCGAAACAGCATAACTATAAAAGCATGAACAACACCAGGAACAACAAGGTTTTGTGTGAATGCGAACTTGAACCTATGACGCCACGTGACGTCATATTGCTAATTCCAACCCTACATCTCCAAAAAGTTATATATTAATGTACATGATCACTAGCTGCGACTCGGGCCACAATATGCCACAGTGCTGAAGTACATGCTGACTTTTTAAACGTCACCTATTGTATCAACTGCTATAATATTTTAATATTAATTCCACAAAATTGCTTTGCCAACAATCTCGTCAAGGACTCGGCTTGACCGGACAGATGTGTTCTTAAGAGTTAAACACAGTTTTCTATACTGGCGCCGGGGATATCATCTCGAAAACAAGTTATACAGTACAGTAACCAACTTCTCAATCGAACGGATTTGTTTTTATGGTACAATAAGGATATCAAATCAAGATAGATCCCGCACGCCTGATAGATTTTTTATAATCGACATCGATGCATTCTTCCTATAAATTTCGTTGATGTAAATAACTGATTGGTTGACTAAGCGCGATTCACTTACTTCTAACATGGATTGATTTTCGTTCTTGCTATTGTGTGATTGTGGGCAATGCTCAAGGAAGAAAGTCACTTAAGATTCACAGACGGAAAGCTGAATGTTCTAATCTAAGCAAACTTTCGAGCACATAATGTTTGTAATTAGCAAGGTACGTGCTCGTTTAGTGCTGAATTTCTTTTCGTGCTGCCAGCGCGGAGAGCAGCGGAGAGTGATCCGAGGTTGAAATTCATTGCATTTCAACAATGAATTGCAACGAAATGCGTTATAATGACGTTGAAAATTGTAACGCATAGGTAAGGTTCACAGTGCAGAACGTAAAAGGCTCGTTTGTGAACGAGAACTTCCAAATTACAGCGGCCTCTCCTGAGATCTTTCAATTTTGAATTTGACATATTGAACTTCAATTAAATAGCATCCGATCTACGGCTGCCATATGAAAAGGTTCATAATCGATAATCTTCATGGATTTTGCCTTCCGACACGAAACTTTACAATCGCAATTATTTCTTAGACGTTATTCTTGTGATAGGCAACACGGAGACCGCCACCGCCAACACTATCGATACTACGTATGCATCCACATCATTGTGCATGGTAACAACGGCGGGCCAACTTGAATCTGCAGGTGATATCGAAAGTACGGAAATTGGTATGGAGTTGTTTATCCACTGATCAAATTGTACCGATGAATTGAAGTCAAGTGGAAGAAGAAGTACTGCAATCGACTACACAAATAAAACTTGTATTGAAATAAGACCGTTTTCATAAAATCGTTTTAATTTTTAGCCATAGTTGCTGGTGATTACCACTGACGAGTGTCAGTTGAAAACATTCGGATATATTTGAATAAGACTATCCTTTTTTTCGTATAGATTAACTGAAATATATGAAGTGAGTTCCATTGAATACGTCAATTACTCGAGAAACCAGCCTCATCGGTAATTCAGGTCGGTGCGTGTAACGTATCCGTCAGTCAACACGCATGTTAATTTAAGAAATATCTTTAAGTACTGAAATAAGTAGTTTAGAGAACTACATTTGGTTATTGTAGTTGTTGTTTGTGGTATTCATGGCGGTTGTCGACTACAATAATCATTTACCCCAGGCCAACATTCGTTATTTTCGATTACGTAAGTGCCGACTGATAGCACTGGCTATTACTTCTAGGCTTTTTGTAGCTAATGCCTCAGATTGATACCATCAAAACCAAAGTGAGGGACCTTGAGTCATTTTGGTAATTGCATGGGGACCGTTGCGTGATTTTTTTGGAAAAGTTGGAGAAACACGGTGTTAGAGATTTATCTGAGATATCTCGCCCGCGGATACGCCAAGGTGGTGTCTTGAAGAAAACCTGTGGCGAATGAAGGGTTGTCCTAAAATTCGGTAGATAAGGATTCGTTATAAAAATATCGGTTTGGTGTAAAATGACTAATAAATTCAAAACGGCATCAATACTAAAGCGTGAACAACAACAACATCTGCGCCAGACTGGATTCAACCGCGATGGTTGGTAATTTTAGAGCGAACGAAAAGTGTTTTCACTCATTTCAGAAATGGACTCTGAAAGTGTCGAAACTATTATTGCGATCATTGCATCAGCGGCAAGCTTCCTGCTGCTGACTTTCATAGGAGTATTCATAATCAAATACCTTAGGTGAGTTTCAGTTGAAGTTGTGATGATAATTTTACAATCTGCTGTGACGCATTGATGAAGCCAGCCGCTTATGGCGCCATCTATACAAAAAAACGTTGCAACGCGTTCCAAAATTCACGGAAACTACTCATTTTTGCATATTATATGGATAATCGCAGCATACAATATAATCATAATATCAAATTTGATCCTCTCTAAGAGCATATTTCCACCGATCCTCATCAGTAGAGAATAATTGAAAATGCGTTTTCAACCATATCTGTGATACAGAAATAATTTCCTCGTTTTGAAGAAAATCCAGAGTTGATTCTGAGTAGGGTCCTCGTTTAAATCAGATTGATTTAAATCAGATTTTTTCCGTTGATTTTTTATTTTAATTTCACCATTTGGATTTTATTGATCACTTTGGTTGATTCAAATTTTCTGACGAGATGCGTGAATATGGTTCAATATCGGACAACCATGTGCATTTTGTATAAGCCGGAGATAGTATTTCGTCACCGGTGCCAGTATAGGCCAGCTAATTGACAGACGGACGGGAAAAGAGCAAAGAGCGGTAGTCAATCAATATGCGTTTTTGATGTGGATAGATAGTTGTCTGCGACATGCTGCTTCCATTTCCGAAGCACTGGTATGATGCCGAAAACGAAGCGCATTCCGGAGTCTCTATGGAAAGATTCCCTCATCGTTGATGCCTGCCTAAGCGTTGCAAAACTATTATGGATGGTCCCGATTTGACTGAACATGTTTCCTCGCTAGTAGAACAGATCAGTGATGATTCCAGTGACCCATCATTATCACATAGGTTAAACGTTTTCAGCTATGTGGATGATGATTCACTGCCCCACATTATTAAAGGTCAAGCGTTTTCCTTCATAACCTTGATTGACATGTTCTTCATTCATTACATTTTCTTTTGTTCGTGTTGTTGTTATTATTGGTGGGGAAAAAATCATGATTGGAATTATTTATTCGATTACAATCGACTTTAATCAAAGACAAAAGTATTTTAATCAGAACCCTAATTCGATTCGAGTGCAGTATCCGAGGACCACTCGTTACAAAGTTATCTTAGTAAACCAGGCCTAAAGTGTTGAAATACGTACCTTTTTTACTGGAACGCGAATAATGACATCCCCACATCATGAGTAAAATATTATTAATATGTATTATTATATTGAAATTAATATGTCATGGCGGATTGTTGCAATACTGCGGGCCGATCACTATAACAGGGGCATGTCGTCTGCATGAACGTGGGTAGCTTTTGTTTGATATTTTGAACGATATCGTGTTGTTACACCGTTCAACTAATTTTCAAAAGTATTTTTTGCATCTGATAAGAAAACGGTTGAATCTTATCTCCTTTTGGATGCTGAACACAGATATGTCAATTAAATTTGCTGATTAGCGCTAGTTTAAATATAAATCCTTTTTATATCCTTGTAAGATATCCACATAGCGCAAGCCGCGGTTCACATTATTTAATAAAAATCCACAATCAACAAACACCGTATCAATTGCATTCGTTTATAGTCCAGCATGGCATATGTATCGTGGCGAATATCGCTTCGGAAAACTACTAAACTCGATCGGATCGAGCTCGAACGGGTATAGGGTACATATATGATTATGTTAAACTATACGACGGAGAGACTCGTCAACAATTGGTGTAGGCTTAAACTCTGTTGTATGGATGGTGGATTGAATATTACGTCATTTTGATTTGTTTCGACTTTCTCAGGCTTCATTTTCTATCATCTATTTGACTGACGCAAGCCGATGTAGTTGAGCAGTTCTACGTATATGCAATCCATACAAAGTATAAGTAACTCGATATTCGTTATTCGATTCAAATTATTAGCGAATCAGTTTGTAGCGTAATCATCTTACAAAATGCAATGAGTTGAATCTTGTCCCGTACTTCGGAAATTTCGAGACTTGACTTTACTAGACTTTACTTGACTCGAGCCACCTCAAAAATCGAGTGACTCGACGTAAATCAAGTCGCAATATGTATTGACTCGATGTGACTTATGACTCGAAGGTAGGGACTTGATTCCAACACAGACCGATTGTGCGAGAGCCATACAATGGTTCAGAATGTAAATTTGAACTGATACATATTAAAGCAGTGGTCGGGGACCTTTTCCGACCAAAGAGTCATATTGGCCCAATATTTTCGATTGTAACTCCGAAAGAGCCATACATGTCAATCAATTGTTATGTCGCAATTGAACATCTGTGGTGTATTGGTAGCATCATGGTGTCTTATATGGTGTGTCATTGCTCAGTCGAATTGGCGTACGTCACACTTTCCGTTTGGCTAAAAGCAATTTGACGGTGATTTTGACCAGCTTGCCGAGCGCGAAATTTGATAAAATGGGTATCAATCGAAAGCTACCGTGGTACTGATTGCGAAAATATAAATTTTGTTCTGCTCGTGGTCTTGGAACCCCGCAAAATCAGCCTCGAATGTTGCATTGTAACGGAGTTTGGTATTGTGAGTAAGGGGAGGAAAGTGAGGCAGTGCGTCACATGTCGTCATGGATGAATGAAGGAAAATTCTGAACTCTTCAATGGATATTGTTATCTTTTATCGATGTTTATGAATGACTAGATCTTGAACATTTTTATTCCCGAAATCACGGAAATTTAATATTTATTGTTCAAAAATAAAGCGCGAAAGCACAGTTAAGGCTCAGATGAGGTACGGACGGGCCAAGCCTCACTTGTGACAGCGCAACTCATCGTAAATAGCTTAGTAGACTTTATAATCATTGACATTGTTGAAATGTAATTAACGCGCTGATTCTGAAAATATAGGTATTGATCGGCTTTTGAAATATATGGCGCAACGTATCGTTGCGTTACACACTTACATTTTTACGGCGGTGTTACAACAAAGCTACCAACCAATCAAGAAAATGGATAGCGTTGTTTTTAAATTGAATTTGTAATTGTGAATGTCACTTGCAAGGTATTTTATTTCGCGGCGGAAGACAATGTGTATTTGAAAACTACATTGTGCAACAAGTGTCGCCACGTCTGCTATTCTCTTTTGTCAATAAAGGTATCGTGCAATCCACGATTTCTAGGCGCGCGATGGTGGATAGATCGAATTCGCGAGTGGTGTTAGTCGCCGGCGCGACAGCAACTTACGTTTGGGTATTTTGAAAAGAGGGCGGTACGAGTCGCTTACCGTGGATACACCACTGCCTTGAACTCTCCGAGACATGTTCATGCTGCCGCGAAAATATTTATTCTCGCCGTCATGAAAATTTACTAACAAGTAATATTGATAAATCAGGTGCAAAATTCAAACTTTTCCAAAGAGCCATATCTTATACCCAAAAAGAGCCACAGGTTCCTGACTACTGTATTAAAGTATATCATTTCACTGCTTTTAAGAAATAGACGTAAACAAGACAGCAGCTCAAATGCTCACTCGGAAGTGAACGAATACGAAAAGTACGAATTGGATGGATCACGAGAGCAATCGCCGCACGACAATGAAGGAATATGTTCTGGAGCGGTACACGAAGGCACAAATGCGTATGAATCCGTGATCGATGAGACTTTCAATTCATCAAGCCAGTGGTCACATCTACGAGGTCGCTGAAAGATAATCAGTCGCTTCATGACTCGTTGACGGCTGGCAAGTGTTGATTGAAGGGGCTACATGGCAAGATGATGAACATATTCAGATTTGGTTTTACAACATTTCTATCGCATCGTGTTCAGTGCTTCCCAAACGTTTACAGCTCGCGACATACTTTGAATACAATGTTTACATTGTGCGACGCACCATGAGATATGTCCGAACAAATGGGAACGTAATTCGATGCACAATGAGTCGTGTGAGTAACGAGTGTGCATAATGGCTGTTTAAAAATAATCTTTTTGTGGGATTCCAGCCATTCAATGAATAAATTATCAGGTTACCCTAGAAAATGCTGCACACCAAATTTTGTTCAATTCTAACAAGTATAAGCCGTCACAGAGCCCATTAAAAGTTTTAATTTATTAGGGATAATTAAAAAAAAATGCTAATTTTTCTGTCAACCCCATGAAATTGTTGAATTGACTTCAAAGATGATGCAAACCAAATTTGACTCAATTCCAACTAGTAGAAGCGAAGTTATTTGAGTTTTTCGTCTAGGGGGGGGGGGGTGATCGCAGACTCATGCGCTTCATGGAGATAAAATTCCGAAGATCGTGAAGAGGAAGTGACGTCAACTCTGTTGCGGTAATAACTGCGGACCATGAAAAGAGTGTGGCGTCACACATGTTTATATCGCCCGTGATTGCATCGTTTGGGGTTATTTTTCAAAGTCAGTAAAAGTCAAAGTCAAACTGTGTAAAAGCTTGATTTGTGGATAATCGGAGAATTATCAACGAAAATCTCAAATAACTCCACTTCCACTAATTGGAATTGAGTCAAATTTGTTTTGCATCCTCTTTGAAGACAACTTCACAATTTCATGGGGTTGACGGGAAAATTCGAATTTTCTTTCCATTTTCTCTAATAATTTAAAATTTTTAATTGGCTCTGCGGCGGCTTATACTTGTTAGAATTGAACCAAATTTGGTGTGCAGGAATCCGGGGAAAACATTATTTTTGAACAGCCCTAGTATACATGTGCAATTGCGCGACTATTCGAGAATACGAGTGTAACAAGCAGACAAGAATACGCGTGATAAAGCAGTGATTTGTAACCTTTTTAACGATCGGGCCGCTAGAGCCTTGGTACCTCCAATCCAGATCGGTTGCGGACAACATTTTGTTCGGCCGCCCCCAAACGCTTGTTTTGGGTGCCCGTAGGGATTTCAACATAAATTCTTCATTTCGTCAGATAAAGATTGACGCTACTCAAATGATATTGGCATCGCTCACACGTGTCAACTAACCGTAAAAAACTCTCATTTCCCGAGACGCACGCGATTCCGAATTCCAATTCCTACGCAGTGAGCTTTATTCGTCACCAATGGTCATAATTGTATGGGGGTGGGGCGCAGATTGCAAGGAAGAGAAGATTCAGGGGGCTGCATGTGCGCTGTTTCATGGAGGCCACGGTTGCAACTTCGAGTTCTCTGAAAATGCAGTTAATGGCGTTACAGGTGCGCCGAATGACCGAGGAATTGATATGTCCTGTGGAGTAATGTACAACCTTTGCCGAAATGCCATTGTCTGATATTCCAGCATCATCAGGTTTCATACCCCTAGAGACTACAGTATCTAAAATTCTATATGGTCTCAAGCGACCATTTTTCACAATGGAGAAAAACGCTACACCCATTTCTACAACTTCTATTTTTTTTTTGATTTTGTTAGCCTACTTGTATTTTGTCGAAGGAAATGACACCCAATTCGATAGCAGCAAATCTCCTGACACGAAATGGCGCCAAGCGCCTAGAAAAGTGAATAAATTCGTGCTGAAGAAATCCGTGCCAAAATAATTAATTTATGTTGATTTTCGAAATAATTTTGGGCCTCAAATTGCGTGTAATTTCACACTGCATCTCGTACACCCTAATTCGGTGCTTCGTACCCCCAAGTGACCATGGAACTCTGGTTAAGAACCGCTGTAAATCTGTAACAGATTATTACAATATCTCCAACCAACGTTCGCATTGGAGATAGGGATGAATTAATTCTAATTTCGAGGCACAATAACACACTGTCTTATTTCGTGCTCCAATCAAGAATGACAGTCACAAAAAGATGGCTCAAGATTTATTGTGAGCACGGGAACGTGACTTGCGGCAGTTATGGGCGCTAAAAAATTTAATTTAGAAGAGGAGAACGGGTATTTGCCCGTCGGATCGTGAGAAAGTAAGGTGTTTGGCATATTAGGCAATTGAATAAATAACTGTACCATCTAGAAATTTTCCGTGACTCACTTGGAATTGCTTCGCGCCCCGCCAATGTGATACAAACTGCTTGTGAAGCCATGTCAGGTTTTGAATTCAAAGATATAGTGTATGTTTGTTTGTATATTTTAATTTTAATGTTACATTGGAGTGAGTTAAAAGGTAGAGACGATAGTGGATGCGACACGATAGCATGCGACACTTGAGCCTGTCCAGGTTGGATTGAGTGGAGGTTAAATTTAGGGAGAGCTAAAGTTGTGGTTATGTTGGAAGCTAGAGCAAGGGTTCTCAAACAGTGGGCCATATGGCCAACTGGTGGGCCGCAACAACATTCTGAGGTTGCAGGGCTTTGGAGCCGGAGCCGGAGCCCGGATCCGGAGCCCCGGAGCCGTGCATTTTTACCGGAGCTGGAGCCGGAGCCGGAGCTCTATATAAAATTCAGCCGGAGCCGGAGCCGGAGCTGGAGCCAGTTATTTGAGGGGTAGCTCCGGCTCCGACGTATTTCATAAGATGCTATATTATATATGCAACAACCATATCTGCTGAGTTCACCGAATTCAACAGCAGGCCTTCGCGATATTAAGAATCTTTTCCTCTTTGGCGCTACATTTTCCGACTAACCATGTTCCTGGGGGTTCAACAGCAGAGCAGTCGTATGTTCAATGTTCAATTTTCATACATGAGTGCCGAACCTCGGTATGCGACATATGCCTGTGAATATTGGGGTATTCGGCATACGCGCAATTTCATCATCAGCACAACCTTGTTGGCCAATTGTATACGGTTCCAAAATAATGATCACTATGTATCAGACATGGGGTAATCGCGATTAGTAATCGTAATCGATTACGACGATTACAGCATTTTGAAGTAATCGTAATCGCAATCGATTACATTCGAAAAAAATCCGAAGTAATCGTAATCGTAATCGACTACTTCCCATATCTAATCGATTTGTTTGTGAAAGAACGATTACTTTTTGTTTATACAAGGACTATGACATAAACTGAATATTCGTGAACAAGAATGAGATAATATACCACGTTAGCGTTAGCACAAACGTCTGTTTTCAAACGCCACTGACTCATTATTACGAAAGAAGTATTAGCTCCGCTCGTCATTGCGTAACAAGTATCCACACATAGTAAACAGACATGCGATGGACATTGTAGTGTGATTGTAAGAACACCTCCCGTGGTGTATATCAGGTTATCAATACACTACAGATGCCGCTACCTCGCAGCAGGATATTGATCACCACTCTGCCTGTAGTTTCAAATAGTAACTTATGTATTAATGTTTGGTTGTGCTTAGTTAAACGCAGTTTACCATTGCTGCTTGGCGAGCAGGAGGCCTACGTACGCACGTGCACCAGACGAAGATTCGGAATTTTGTACTCGTCGAATAAGACATTGCAGTTTCCACAACGAAGCATTACAAATATACAGCTGCTGATATATATCATACCGAGCCGTGCTTAGCCGTTTCTCGTAACAGCAGCTCGCTGTATATGTATTAAGTTGAAGGCAGACTTTTTATGTTAACTATATATCTTATTCTCATATAACTACTTGAAACGGGCGTCAATCGTTATTTCACACTTCGTTACTTAGCACTTGGACCTGCCGCCATAACCATCCGCTTATATAGCCTGACATGTTAGCGTGGGTTGTAGCTAAAATCAGCAATTCAGCCAAAACAGCAATTCCCCTGTCCAACCGTTCGTCAATAATATTGGTAATTGCATTATATTACTATTCATTTATAACCTCTCTGAGCCCCGAGTGTCAGATTTACCTGTAAAGCTGGGGCACGTAGTTCATCTTCATAGCATCTGGTATGTTGTTATAATTACTGTATGTTGTTAATTCGCGACCTCCAGTCCGTTGTATAATCACAAGATATTGTACTCGCCAAAACGTAGCAGACTAAAAGAATATCTTTTGTGAGACGCACACACAAATTGTCATGGCTTTATTCTTTTGTGGATGCGCCGGGTGACATTTGCATTGCGGGCCCAGATTGGAAGGACAGGAGTTATTAGTCCCGCCCACTCAGCGCGGCTATTGACAATGGACGAATACCCTAAGTTTCGGCCAAGGTATTTCTTTGGTATCACATCCCGTGGAGTTGCGTGTTGGCCGAAACTGCATATGTGTTTTGGTGTGTTGTGGGATCGTGGCGCGGTAATGACCGGCTACGAAATGCCTGTTCCCATAAAATATAGCCTATGTATGTTTTTTCTTGAGGGGAAGGAGGTATGCATTTCAAACCCAGCTATCTACTGGAGCAGGGGTCATCAACTGTTTTGAAACAAAAAACTACTTCTTGTGTAGTGTGTACTGATTATTGCGACGACCGACGGGTTACCTCGTACCCGTACCATCGTTTATCCATGTTCAGTTGGATTTCTTCACTTAGAGTAAGAAAATCAGAGCACTGGGCCGGGTTTCCGCCCCTTACCAAGAAAAAAACGCTCACTCGCAGGGACTCACACCAGTTCCTCCAAGCTCAGTTGCGTTGCTGCAGTGCGCGCAGAAGCGCCGATCTCCGCGTCTAGACTCGGGAATATTAACTATATAGATTCCCGTTGAGCCGCCGCGTGGGCGAAGACAAGCAATGCCCCGAGCGACTGCGTTCGTATGTTCCTTGGCGTCGGCCGACCCATGTTCAACTGCTGCTCATATGAAACGAGCTTCAACTATCAAATCTCTCATTTGGATATTTGCTACAGCGCAGTGGTGGCCATACGAACGGGGTGTGAGACTTACCGGGGCCCCCCTATAAGAATCTCTCCGTAACTTATGGGGGGCTTCGCCCCCCAGACCCCTCTTTCGCGTCTGTTATTATTATCTATCTATCAAGGTTTGGCCAGGTGCTGGATTCGGCCATGTCTATTTTTTCATGTGATACACGACATTAAATCTAAGTAATTCTACCGCATGCAGAGACGTGATGATTATCGGGATATGGTACTTTTCTAACAAATGCAAGATTTGATGATGATTGACACATCTATACGGAATCCTATTCTTGCCTTACACGGATTTCCATGTTTATTCGTTATTATCCTTGAAAAAAGCGCATAACTCAAATAGGGGAGCCCTTCGGCCAGCCCCCCTGGCGACCGCCCACCTTGCCCACCCCAAAAGCCACCACTACTACAGCGACCGCGGGCGACTCATTTGGTCCGCGTTGGTGACCCCTGTACTGGAGATATTTGAATCGCAAAGCTCGAAAAACATTTACAAGAATTAATTAAATTCTCGAAAAGGCTCTATATGTCTATAATATATGTTGGTTTACGAAATACTTTTGAGTCCCCTTCGAGCACGCACCCACTCTATTAAGGAATTTTGGGCGCGGCATGTAAAGACTTGGCAATAATGCAAATCGTTGGATGCGATAAATCATCCACTATAAAGTTGGGCAATTGATATGTTATGACGTAATAAGCAAATGACGCATGATGAAGAAAGTTGATATCTCATTAAGCCTTTTCATCGCAGTCCTTGTATTGTCTCCCCATATATCATTTAAGATTATAGTCCTAAGCTAAACAAATGTAATCGTGAGTAATCGTGATTACTTTTTCAATGTAATCGTAATCGTAATCGACTACTTCCTGATTTTGCTGTAATCGTAATCGTAATCGTAATCGCGTGATTCCGAAGTAATCGTAATCGCAATCGATTACATTCATAAAGTAATCACCCCATGTCTGCTATGTATTATGCGAAATGGGAGAGATGTTAAAAACGTGATTTCGTTGCACATGCCGATATATGACGAGCACGAGCCGAGAAACTCCGTCTCATCATTGCTATGAATCGGATAAGCAAATACACGTTTTTTCGTGATAGTTCTTTAGTCGGGCCGCGAAAGTGGACAGTATTATTGCGAGTATGCAATTATGCATGCTAATTGCAATTCATTACTGCGCATCATTGTCATCTCCAGTAAGGATTTTCGAGCTTAAATAGGGGATGGCAGAAGAGTAGGCCAAAACCCCATAGTATTCTATGTTGGAGACAAACTACTGATTTGATACGCGATTTCCAATTTGTAATCATCTGTTTCGTAAACTTGTATAAATGTGCAATGTTAATACTGCATAGTTTAATTCGTTATGGGCATGGCGCAATGTGCACGGCACAGTGTTTATTTCGATTATTCGATTCATTTCAACGGGAAAATATTATTCCGACAAACTTGATCGACACCGGATGGACTGGTAACGAGTGCACCAATATCGAACGTCAAACCATTGGCCATTTGGTACAAATCGAATTTCTATTGATCACGTCGTTATATCCGCCCATTTTTCCCTTACTACAGTTGAATGATAATCGCACATTTAAAGATTGAATCAAGCTGTATGGTAATGGTAATGGCCTAATGGTAATGAGTACAGTGCCAGTGTTAAAACGCCGCATCAGAATTTTAATGCTGTGGCATGGAGTAAAGTGCTTTTTTAATTTATTGTAATACACGACGATTTACTAAAATGTGACTGGACCCTGGATCTGCCAATGCGTCGAAACTGATATTTTAGTCCAGTCATCAATAATATCCCAAGTGCCGCGACTAGACTAATCATATTTTTGGTTGGCCTATAGCGAGTTCACAATCTGAGCAATTCAATTTCGATAATATAACAGTATTTCGATAATATAATGTGAAATTATAGCTCGCGGGCTACTCATCCTTCTCGCGGGCCACATATGGCCCGCAGGCCGCGGGTTGCTCACCCCTGATACAGACACACACCTTCGATAGTTTTCAGAGCCGGAGCCGGAGCTGGAGCCGGAGCAGTGGTAATAATGCTGCTCCGGAGCTGGAGCCGGAGCTGATGTAAGATAGAAGAAAGCTCCGGAGCCGGAGCTGGAGCAATGCAAATTTACGGGTGCTCCGAAGCCCTGTGAGGTTGGCCACAGATGTATTTGAAAGATTGTAGAATTAGTGAAAGTTTAGTTATAATTGCTATGTTATCCGCTCAAAATATATACATATTATCGAGTTATCGAATTATATGTAGACTACATTGATTTCCTTTGAAAGTATATGGCACCATCGCAACGAATCGTAATGGATTGGGGATTTAGTGCGAGTTATTTTATTTAGAGTCGGTTTAAAATGTACGGCCTTGAAATCATTGTACCTAATGTAAGAGTTCACGAATTGATTGTATCATTAGATTTATTGTTCTTACATCGCAGCCTTAGTAGGGGCCAAGACATACTATGTACAAAGTACAGCTTTCATATAACCAAAACATTGTTTGAAGCTGGCCCAGAATGGTTATATTATTTCCCAACATAAGGGAACTAGACCCCCATCACATAGTGGATGCGGGGATCGGATCATTGGGTTTTTCGACAGGACTGAAACAGCGAACGGCGATAATGCACACGAGAGTTCTACGATCTACCAGGGCCGTAACTGCCGCACCTCAACCCCCAATTGACGGGGAGCTCGAGGGAGCGCAATGTTGGTAGAGCTTTACTCAACTGAAAAGTTTTCGTCGCGCTTTGCGCGATTTCATGTCCCTAAAGGTCTACATTTAAATGCAAGAGAACAATGCGCATATTTTGCAGAAATAGGCATATCGGTGACGAGCGTTACCAAGCATTGAATAGGACTATGAACTCTGACTCTAGGACAGCGGTCGGGAACCTATGGCTCTTTTGGGTATAAGATATGGCTTTTTGCCGAATTTTTATTTTTTACTCGATTCAACCATAACGCAGTTACTTGTTCGTAAATTTTCATCACAGCCAAATAATTATTCTCGTGGCAGTACAAACATGTAATCGAGAGGCCAAGACCGACGTATTCTGGGATAGGGGATCCGACCCCATCTTCAAAATCCTCAAATTCAAGTAGGGGAGATGTGGTACCGATGAGACACTGGGACCGAAAATACTTGAAAAATTCTATGTGATAATCCCATGATTACAGTACGCGACTTTGTCTACAATGGCATGCTGGCAGAACCTTTCCTCACATGCAAAAAACCTCGACCTGGGGTCTGTGACAAATGATTTACGTTTTAGGGGGTGCAAAGTAAATATGGATCGACATATACATTTTTCTATATCACCTTCCAGACTAATAAACCCGTTATAATTTTTGATGTGAATTATAGGGCTTGTAGCAGGGTATATAATGGCACATATTTCTTGAATCAATACCATCCTAGAGTGGGCTATTTTCAATTCAGTTACAATATTTATAGGGTGGAGGACCTATGGTACCATAGCCAAATCAAGCAAAATAGTTGGACCAACTAATTACTTAAAAACAGAAACACGCCTTCATATATAGAGGCTGTAAATCATAGTTAGCTGTGGTTTTTTATCGCTATTACGATATATTTGAAAGTCAAAATGTCGATTTTCCGGTAATATGTATGTGGCATTAATTTAATAATTTAATAATCAAAACATGATTTTTCCCGACATTTGAGTTGATATAATCTATTTTATTCTTGTAGGTGGCGACGAAACATTTTTCATTGGCATGCTGTATAGCTTAGATTATGGTACACAACAAAACAAGTTGAAAATTTTTGGTCGTGTGCCATTTGACTCACCGGGTGGGGACCGATGATACATTCGAGCAACAAATTTTAAACGTTTCTAAATATTTTTTGGAAAAGGAGGATATCCATGTAAATGTCCTGCGGATAGTTAGAGCTTGTATCAAAGTGTTGAGATGAAGATTTGAGGGCCAGAGATCATTTTGCAATTTTTGATCCTGCGGTAGCACATATCCCCTAGCTCTCACACCGGTGAGCAATACCAATCCCTAATTCGATGTACACGCCTCGAAATGTTGGAATACACGATATCTTTCTTTTTTTTTTTCTTTTTGTGGTATTCATGGTGTTTGTCGACTACTATGGTCATTTACACCAGGCCGAGATTCTTCATTATTTTCCGTAAATGCCGACTTATAGCACGGCCCACCTCTAGGCTTTTTGCAAGACACCACTTACGCGGATGAAGTGGCGAAAACGATATCTTGATTGATCAAAGAGAAAAACAGACGTGTTGACGCCTGTATGACAATGCAGCCGTGGAAGTGACATTCACAATTGAAAATTCATATTACAAACAACCCCATAGCTATCCACGTTTTAATTGGTAATAAATATGCAAATCGCGTGATTTTGGGAATGAAAATGCTCACAATTCATGAACATCGATGAAAAATATCGATAATATAATCATTGAAGGTTTCACGATTTTCGTTTACTCATCCTGACGACAAGTGAGGCACTCCCTCACTTGCTTCCCCTTCAGTTCGGTTTATTAGCAATTTTCATCAGTTCAATACACCACAAAAATTGAGATACAATGAAAAGATAGGAAGTGTCGAAACGACTTGGAGTAGTCTTTGGAATCAGTCACCCACCTTGGCCCAAGCGATTTAAAGACGAGGCATGACCCCTGACCCCACGTCATTGACGTATCACACCTTACGGGGGGTACTGGGTATGTAATGCTCAGCACCGTAACTGCCGCACCCCAAACCCCCCAATTGGGGGGGGGCGAGCTCGAAGGGGGCCCAAAATTATTTCGTGAATTAGCATAAATCATAAAGGATTTTTTGAAAATTCATGCCAATTTTTCAAAATTTTTTCGCGCTGTGCGCGAATTCAAGAAGTCATTTATCTTTATTATTGGGTATTAGGCCATTACCGCGCTACGACCCACCAAGACCTACAATCAAGTTTTAGGCCATATAACATGCGACTCCAAGAAGTGTGCCAGAACGATTGGCAGCGAGAAAACCTTGGCCGAAAAGGTCTATGCCCTTATGCTGACCGAAGACGGCGTTCTATTTATAAAATACATATTGGTTTAATTGTACATAATAGGCGCCTAAATGACTGACGCCGAATGTTCCTGTCTTTGCAATCTGAACCTCACAAGACAAATACCATCCCGATGGGAAAAAATTTATGCCAGTGAAGAAATACCAATTTGAAATCGCGTGCGTCTCTTACTTCAGAAGCCTACGTTTGGGCGATTCTATATGTTTTGATATAGCAGACTGGAAGTCACGAAATAACATCATGTAACGAAGTCATGCCAACGGGTCCGCCCGCCAGAAGATGTGTAATTATTATTTACGGGCCACCCCGTTTTCAAGACACTTCACTCAGCTCTACCGGTAAATCTAATTACGTGAGTAGAGAGGAAAATAAATTGATAGCATAATATATATGCAATCGCCTATCTGATTGACCTATTTTATCATAAATTATCGAAAATTTTCGCGCTTCGCGCTGGCTCACAATACAGTACAGTTGATTTCGTGACAAACGCGAACAACGTGATGTGGGGGTCGTTTTATCACCCTATGGGAGCCCAAGACCCACGTTTTTGGGGGCCTGACGAGGTGCTGTTTCGTTCCTGCCAACGGGTATACGCCTGAAGATGTTTAATTATTAATGGAGTGGTCCTACCTTTTCAAACACACCTCACTCAGCTCCACCGGCAAATCTGATTACGTGAGCAGAGAGAAGATAAAAATTGATAACAATATATGCAATGCCCGATCATACTGACCGATTCAATCGTGAATTCTATAAATTTTTCCGCGCTTCGCGCGCTTAGGTGACAAAAGTTGATCCACCAAACAAACTCCCAATGATAATGATAAATAGCGGTAAACAGTGTATCGCCGGAGGGGTCCCAGAAGTTAGGTCTATAACCCTATGGGGGGCCCAAGACCAAAGTTTTTTTTGGGGGGGCTGACGAAGTGCTGTTACGGCCCTGGTAATACTGTAGTGACCATGTATGGCTTCACCAACGCATGCGATCATGGATACTCGCATTTAAAAAAAGCATCAAGATCAGAGGTGGCAAACCTGCGGCCGCATAACTATAATTGTGCGTTGATTAGCGTGAGTTGGCGGCAGTCAACATGCAATTTAAATTTAGGGATTTTAAGTCGACTTGGAAATTTTCTTCGCGCTGGCGCGATTTTGAGTGGCCTGACTTTTCAGTTAAAGGTACAATAGTGTTCTAGTAATCTGACCGCCGTACTATACAAATGCGAACTCGTGTTCTTCTCGCGAATGAAGGTATTTCTGGGAGATTCCGATATATATATTTTGCTATTTCGACAACCCTCATGGAAAGTCAAGATATAAAAATATGCAGCAAAGTGATTGGCAACAATACGAAGATGCATCATCATTAATTATGTGCCCAACATTTTGAAGATGCACCCTCCATCGGAAAATCTGATCAGGGCGGCTGAGAGAGGATCAATGTTGGATAGAAATATGTGCAGCTACCAATATTGTCGACGAAATTCATTCATAAAGACTAAAAATCTATTTCCGGTAACTTTTCATATCCCTAATATTTGCGATTTCTGTGCGTATATAAAGCCTGCTGGGGCGCTCTGCTTCTACAATATAAATATAACGTATTTCACAAGAACACTATGTTGGCACATAACACCACAAGCCCATCCTGCGATTGGAAGTCCCCAAGTAACCAATTTAATATTGATATTTGGTGATCTATTACGGCTGGATTCTATCTATGTAATCGAAACACGGCCGTGAATAGCAAGATGGACAACCATGAACATGAACAACCATGATTAAGATGAACCTACGATCTCGTATAACTGACGAAAGTCTCAAATTTTGTATGAAGCCTAACCTCATTAAACCAGACTACACCTCACCTCTACACAACCATCAGTAATATCTTGCAACACCAAGAGACGCATTAAATGTAAAAAGTGTGTAACTAGTAGATTAATGTATTTACTGTTGGAAATGTTAGCTGTCTTCAGCTTTGAAAATGGCTCTCATTGTAATACAATTAAAAAGATGTAACTTGCAAACGATATGTAATTCAGGTATCGCATGCTCAAAGAAGGTAACCAACATGATTAGCACGAGATTTTACAGAGAACATATGGCGCACACGACGAATCCCATATCATAGTGAGTTTATACTAGTACCACCATGTTGTCACGAATTTTCAATTGTGACGTAACAATTGATTGTTACGTATGGCTCTTTGGGAGTTGAAATGGAAAATATCGGGCTAATATGGCTCTTTAGACGAAAAAGGTTCCCGACCACTGCTCTAGGATTATTATTATTATTATTGATACAACACAGTGGCGCTTATTGCTTTTTTAAGCTATGTGCTGCCACGACATGAATTGCGATAATGTTCATAGTGTCTTTGCCTTTCGTAATCTTGGGGACGGCTTTCATTCTCTTCTCCCAGTCAATCTTCAGTCACCCTCACTACCAAGCGCCCCCAGCGTTGTCTCAGCTGCCGACTTGTAGCACGGCTCACTTTCGGTCTGGGCTTTTCAACGCACTACCGTAGTAGTGGGATCGGCGATGAGGAGCCCAGAGAAACCTCCGACACGTAGATGCTGGTCAGAACCGGGATTCGAAACCACATCTATTGGTATCGTGACTGCAGTGCGTAACCAACTGCGCCACTCGCTTCCCCACTGCTCTAGGATAAAATGTGGGCCACAGAACATTTTCACACCGGAAAATGGATCACGGCCAAAATGGCTGAGAACCTGTGGGCTAGAGCAGGGGTGGACAACCTTTTTGCCATTCACCCCCGCATTTCGACTACTCATGTAGCCTATACGGGGGCATTCCAGGGCATTGTCGTTATGAGCTAAATGGAGGACAAATGCCCATGCTAGAGCGCCTATACTACATTTCTACTTCATGATATAGGCTTGCATACGTACCGAAATCGCGAGTGGTCACTGGTCAAGTTACGGAACCATTCATAGTCGCGCCATGTTCACTACTGAATTTAGTCATCAAGATTAGAAGTTTTACATAGGCCTATTACTATCAAACATTTGTCTTTTCTCAGCCCATGTGATCAGATTTGCCGTTAGAGGTAATGGAGAGGGTGTTTTTGAAAATTTACGGCAAGTTATAAATTATGATGCATATTCGGGTGTTGTTATTTCTTGACATCCCATCAGGATTGTCGGTATAGTGAGGAGTATACGATTCCGGGTTGGTATTTATAGATAGGGATATCATTTTCCCCCGCTGTTCGAATAATTAGTGTGGATATCTGATTAAAAATGACCCTACTATATTAAAATCGAAAAATGAAGTCACATTAAATCGCTTTATTAAAATCAGGCAAGAAATCGGGAGTCAATTCGTAAATTCAAATTACAAGTCGACGGCCGTCAACACATGATAATTGAATTACGTGTCTACGGTCGCACGAAATTCCTTTTACGGCCGCAGGTTGCCCACTCCTTGGCTAGAGGTAGGGTTAGAGTTCGGACTATTACTCGGGCATAATACGGCATAACTTCTGGATTTGGATTTAAACAGATTTGCACAAGGAAATTCGCGATACGCAAATATAGCTTGTGCAATTTGCCTATATGCCGCAGTTTTATACATGGCCGCGATCTTGTTGAGATATTTTGCTATAGTTTAAGAATATCAGGTATCATTGAATATGACAGCCAAACTTTAGTTTTAAGGAGCAAGTTCTTTTTTAGCAGTACTGAAGCCTTGAGATGGAAGACATTGAAACATATAACTTTGAAATAAAATAACCAAGGCATGGTGGCCGAAACGTTCGATATTGATATGTCCACTATGCCCAGGCGCCGAAATGACCGGCGCGAATATTCCAGAGCGCGCCGCTTAAGCCACACATCTCAAATGAAACCTACAGGGGAGATAATTAGTTCCGTGTCGAAATGCGAATTTGGAATTGTGTTCGTTCCACGAGGGGATATATTGTTGTAGTTTGTCTGTTACGCGTAAGCGACTCCAATTTATCTGGAGCAAAGACAGCTTTTGCCGTCATATCGCAATGTTTGGAGCTTTGCACACAAATCTATTGTCAGACTAACCTAATCTTGATATCAAACCGACTTGTATGATACAGGGGTTGGCACATTTTGCCATCATCAGGCCATCTCATCGTAACATTTTTAATGGCCCTGTCACTTATTGCCTATGTTACCAAACACAGTAGACATGTAAACTAGGGATGGTGTGAACGCGAGGTTCACGTTCGCGTTCTGTGTGTGAACCTCATAAATTGAAAGTTCACGTTCACAAACGAAACTTGGTAGGTTCTGCACTGTGAACCTTTTTCATATATTACCATTTTCACTTTAATATAACATCATTGGTGGAAATTTATTGCATTTCAACTGCCAGTTACTCTTATTAATGGCGCTGGCAGAATAAGAAATTAACACTAAACGAGCATGCACCTTGACAATCTCAAAAAGTTTGCTTGGTTTGTTACAAAAGTACGCTCGAAATATCCAGTTTTCCGTTTGTGAATATTTAGTAAGTCTATGCTGTGAGCTTGACCCGTAATCACGCAACATCAAGAGTGAAAAACACGTCATGTAGATAGTCTGTTAAGGCGTAAGCTCATATCCCCTTGCAAGCGACGAAAGATATTAGTTTTGCGGGATTATCATATCATTTGATTGTCCCAGTTGATGCATTTGGCGACGTTGAAAACGTCAATAAGTAATCCAGCATTGTGGCATTATGTGGCCGGAGTCGTCACTAGATATCTTGTACAATAATATAGGCTATCACCTCACTGAAATGTAGGGTTGGAATTAGCAATATGACGTCAAGTGACGTGACGAGGTTCACATTCGCGTTCACACAGAACCTTTCAATAAGGTTCGCGTTCACACGAACCTGAACGTTTCAGAGGTTCACACCATCCCTACTGTAAACGACCGAGGCAACCACAGAAGATCGATCATTACGTGACTAAAACTAAGTGATGCACATTAGGCGATAGGTCTCATGCCAAAGCGACCAAAATGTACACCCTTCGAGACCCATACTATAAGAATAACTGACGTAACAGATGCTGTTGCCAGCTGCAGATAGGTGGATGTTGGTATGCCGTAACTTGAAACGCTAAATATGACAAAATAAAAAATGTTTGGCACGCCAGTTGGTAATATTTTGACATTTCTTGATATTTTGGCACACTGCATACGAACCGTTGCCAACCCACGACTTACATAAAGGGGTGTTGTTGCCTTTCCTGAAAGAAGCTGCGTGACGAGGCAATCATGATGCGACATAAGTTGTGGTAGACGTAGTATTATAGCAGGGATCACCAACACACGGCCTGCGACATGATTTGAGATTTCGAAAGAACGCTTATTGAATCATTTTTAAATGCTCAAATTGATTTCAGTTTGAAAATGTTCTTGTTGTTGTTTGAAACAAGCTATTCTTCTGTGTCTAACCTCACTATTCCTCACTGGTTGACACTTCTTCGCCGATAGCATTCCACGGAGGCAGAATTTGCTGATATGAATGTGCAATTGTGCATATATTGCCTTGAGGTTCGGTTGCCCAGACACTGCCAAGACAGAGACGCTTACAAAATTACTTGGGGCTTCTCTGCAAGATCAAAGTCTACGACGAAATACTTTTCCTGCAAGTACAGTGTCTAGCTAACCCCATGTATTGTCAGGTATTATGCGCAGCTCATGGTTTAAAATAGAATTAAAGTGACGATCATTATATTTGCGTTATATCTGTATTTCTTTACCAAAATAAATACTAATCAGCCCTTAACAATCACCGGACCACGATTTGACATATCGATCTCGCCTTCCATAACTTGCCACCTGATTTTATCACTTGCCATTTTAAATTGTCTTCTTTTACTTTCATTCAGTGTACATAAGGGCTGTTCAAAAAACCTTTTTCCCGGATTCCAGGCATTCACTGATTAAATTGTTAGGTTACCCTAAAACACGCTGCACACCAAATTTGGTTCAATTCCAACAAGTATATAAGACTCCGCAGATTTAATTAAAAATTTTAATATATTAGGGAAAACAAAATTGAATTTTTTTGTCAACCTCATAACATTGTTGAGCTGTCTTCAAAGACGATGCAAAACAAATTTGAGTCAATTCCAACGAGTAGAAGTGGAGTTATTTGAGTTTTTCGTTGATAATTCTCGGATTCTCCACCAATCTAGGACTATGCCCGTTTCCCGTGTTAGAATGTTAGAGAGCACAGCATTAAAATGATGATGCAAAGTTTTAAAAACGTGGTTGTTAAACTGTGTGGCCTATTTTATCTCGATATTGAATTCTTGCGGCCGGCGGACTATACGAAATTTGACAAGTGGCCCGCGACCCGTTTTGAGTTGGCGACCCCCGTAGTATAGTGGAAGGTTGATGTACATATTGTAGGCGGCATCATCAATTTATCTTACTTCATACTGGTCGAGTCTATTATACTCGATTGTTTGAGCTTGACACATGTGCATTTAAAGAGAGAAATGAAAGTAAAATGATCGCTTTTCGTTTTTCCCAAAAATTCATCAAGGCAATCACGAACCCCAAATGGGTTCGTTGACCCTCAGATTGGGAACTACCGGTTTCGATATATGTCCAGAGATGTGGGGGGGGGGGATCTCGCTACATGTACCACCATGAGACATTGATACCCATCATTCTTGAGATTTTCCAAATTTTGGACAACCCTACTGTATATGATCAAGTGTTGAATAGCGGTTTAGAAAATAAGGTAATTCTTCCATATCGTTCATTTGTCGTTGTCTTCGTCATAAATAGATCATCAAAACGTTCGCTATCAATCCCCAAACAACCTATTAGGCCCACTTATCCTCGCGGGTGTTCCTTTGCATACTTTCGAGCAAGGGTGTCAAACATACGGCCCGCGGGCCGCATCCGGCCCACCAGACGGGTTCATCCGGCCACGAAGCAATTCCGAGTAAATGAACAAAAATGTTGTATTATCCAGCACATTCATAACAAAAATTGAGATTTTTAGGAATAAAAACGTTGACGTAAATAATCCTCAAGACAACATGTGTCGAACATGTTCATAGGCCAAATTATATCAATCTATTGATAGTGTCGAGTTTTTACTCAAGTAACTATCAGGGACAAGTTGGTGAAATTGACACCATATTCTGAGAAGTCAAAAAAGTGCAAACTCACTTCAGAGTTTTCTGGAACAATGGACCAAATGATAGTTATTCACAGAGACGGAAACGCCAATGCGAAACCGTTGTATGTTAAAATCATGGATAACATGATAGCTACACGAAGAATAAAATTCAAATATCGTTGGTCGAACGGCGGTATACCTCACTCTGACACAAAAGAGCCTAGCCCCTGTGTCAGTAAAATCTCCAATGGTGAATTGATGATAAAAAAAATAATGAGCAAAATTACAACGTCCTCGTTTACAATCTCTTGTATTACTCACCACGAATAGGTAGAGCGAACGATACACTACGACTAAGACAGCATAGTACGCCATATCCACCGAACCCTTCACCCTAATGCAATGGAATTGTCGAGGAATCTACCGCAAAATTCATGAGTTGAAATATTTTCTGGAGAGCACCTACCCAAACCCTGATGTCATTGCCCTCCAAGAGACCCACCTCGTCGCCAAATATACACCTAAGATACCGAATTATGTACTAGTTAGGAATGATCGTGACATACACGGCGGCGGTGTGTGCCTATTTATTAAAGCGGGGATATCTTTCACACAGACAAAAATTGCTGATATCGAACCGATCGAACTCCAAATAGTCCACCTAGGAGGTATTACAATCGTCAACGCATATGTCCCTCCGAACAAGTCCATACCCGGATCGGAAATTGCATATATATTGCTATCAATTTTTATTCTCTAACTGCTCACGTAATCAGATTTACCTGTAAAGCCGATCGAGTGAGGTATGTTGGAAAAGGTAGGACCGGGGCCTACGATATTTACGGCCTTATCTGGTACATTTCACTTGCAAGAGCTAACAGGCCGATGCTCACAGAACAGAAATTCGCTATTACTCTTGACGTAATAATGGGCGAAAGTTTTGATAGGACGATTACTCTCAACGTGACAATCGGCGATTGTCTCGATTTCGCTTCTCATACCGGACTCTTCGCATTTTGCAGCGAGTTTTCGAGTTGAAGGTTGACAGCTATGTTTTAAGTTGCCGTTTTTACCGTCTTATACTATTGGGCAGGCTATAGTAATGCGATTGAAATACTCTGTAGCAGACCCCTCAAGTTTGAGTTGAAGTTTTTGAGCTCGTCGCCGCGTTTGAATTGTTACAGGATGATGCCGTGATTAGCTAAATGCTCCAGGAACGATATTCCGTATATAGTGTAGGGCAGTGGTTCTTAACCTTTTTTCGTCCAGCGCCCCCTTTCAAAAATTATCGTGCTCCAGCGCCCCCCTCAACTTCATACTGTAAGGAATGTAATAAAGACAATGAGTAAGAGGGAGGGCCGTAACAGCACTTCGTCAACCCCCCTAAAAACGATTGCCTTGCGCACCCATAGCGTGATAAACCGAACTTCTGAGGGCTTCGCCCCCACGAACCCCATATCGTGATTTTGATGGTCAGCAAAGTTTGTGTGGCCTGGTCGCCCTAGGTACCAAAATTTACTATAATGCATGGTAATTACATTTATAAGTCGCTAAAAACTTTTTATCCTCTCAGCCCACGTAATCAGATTTACCAGTAGCACTGAGTGAGCTGTTGTATAGGAAAATAAGGGGCACGTAATTAATAATTAAACATATTCGGGCGTTCCCGCAGGTACAATTATTCGTTACCAGGGCCGTAACAGCACTTCGTCAGCTTCCCTCCCCAAACATAAAACGTTGGTCCTGGGCCCCCATCGGGTGATAAACCAAACTTCCGGGGGACTTCGCTCCCAGACCCCCATTAGGCTGTCGGCTATTTGCTGATAGCCTATTAGGTATCTACATTGGGTGTACATTTACTGAGGGAGCTATTCTCCCTAGTCGCGCGAAGTGCGAAAAATTTCACTAATTAATGATTGAATTGGTCAATATCATCGGGAATTGCATGTAAATTGAGATCAATTTTTATCCTCTCTCTGCTCACGTAAACACATTTACCGGTAGAGCTGAGTTAGGTGCAATGTTCCCTCTAAGCTGCGCACGTGCGCAGTGCTGACACGGTCTCTGCGCACAGAAAATCTACGTTGCGCACAACAAATCCGGAGGTATTACCTTTTTTTAGTCGTTACGCACTGTTGTCCAAGGGTCAGCGCAGTGAGTTGTTGAGTGTGCGCAGACTCATCAAAACTTAAAGCGAACATTGTGAGGTTTCTTGGAAACTGTAGGGCCCGTTACCAATAATTAAACATATTCGGGCAGGCGAACCCGTTGGTATGACCTCGTTGCATGATGTTATTTCGTGACCCCCTGTCTGCAATATCAAAAAATATAGAATCGCTCAACGGGGATATCGCCCAACAGGAATATCCCTGTCGCCCAATCGTACTAAACTAAAAGACGCACACGATTTCAGATTGGTATTTCTTCACTGGCATATTATTTTTCCCTGCCAGATGGAATTCGTCTTCTGCGGTTCAGATTTCCAAGACAGGAACATTCGGTGTCAGTCATTTAGGCGCCCATGGACAATTAAACCTATATGTATTTTGAAGGTTATATGTAACGAAGTTTTCGGTGTTAATTTGCTCTGAATACTCATTAAGGATATGTCCTATCACCACATCATCTACTGCGAAGCCATTTTTCTCCAGCGCCCCCCATACCGCCCCCCTGAGCCCAGCGCCCCCCATATCGCCCCCTGAGCGTTTCCGCCCCCCTTCAACATCGCCAGCGCCCCCTGGGGGGCGCTGGGGGCAAGGTTAAGAACCACTGGTGTAGGGGAAAACGTTTAGCTGTCGTTTTGGCCGGATTACAGCGAGACGTAGGATACCGCTATGCAGTGGTTTAATAATTCTTTATGGTGCGTATTATGTATGTGGTGAAGAATTGGTGGCGAGCTTCATGTGGCGTTTCTTCCAGTTACTGTTTGTATATACTTGGTGACTCAGGTTTAGCTTAAGGTAAAATAATTGATAATCGTCAATAAATGCGGTGTTTGTGGTTGTATGGCTGGATATTTGAGAACTAAACAAAAAGTTTCAATTTCCATTTGAGGATTTGGAGGTACAAAAAATGGATATCTTTCGTGAATGGGCGTGATTGGAAGCCAATGAAGAATTCTGTAATTTGTGCGTTGCACTTCGAAGAAGCAAAGTACATTAAAGACCGTGGCTTTCGAAAAAAAACTGCTCTTGGATAGAAAACCAGTTCCTACCATCCGATCGGAGCCTGAGCTGCAACGGCCTTCATTGATCCCGACTATGACCCCTTGCAGAAAACCACTGAAGAGAAGGATATTTCAGAATGATCAGTTGAAAGATTTTGAGCTGTCTGATAAAATGAGCAGTTTATAAGATTTGACCGAGTCCCACACTCCAGAAAGCTATATACCATATACAGAAGAGGGTAATCAATATGTAATTTTCGACCGTATGGAATTCAATGATGACTAGGTGTGGCGTGGCGGGTGGCGCATTATTCAACTTCCCGAAATATCTCAAAAATGTATGAGACAAATCCGAGCACAATTTACTGGAAGAACTTTTCGAGCCAACTTGCAGGTGTAAATCATCACCCGGCGGATTTATCGCATGGAGCGATCTTCACGAAATCAGGAAATCTCATGATAATGATTCGAATTTGCGGAAAGCGCCAAAAGTGATATATGCCTCGTTACATCCAAGCAAAATGTCAACTTAGCTCTTGCTCCATTCTATGAATCGACTATTGCAGCTTGCAAAAGTTACTTGCCTCTCACGGAAGATATGGCTTCATTCTTGAACCCGATTAATGCTTGGTTGACAATTCTCACGGTATAGGCAAATGTGTGGGGGGAGGTTTCTGGTTGGTTCAACAGAAGTTACCAATTCTGAACAGATAATACTGCTCTGTTCCATCCTAAAAATTGACGTCAAGCTCAAGTCCTTTTTACCATTTCAAAAATGTCATTGAAGAAGTGGCTATTGAAATTACCGAATCATTTCTATCTCCTTACAGTGAGACGGTGTCGTGCGTAGTTGCTGGGTAAATTGTAGTAAAGTTCATGCTATTCCGACTTACTCGATCGTGGGGGACTGCTTACTCCCGCAGAACCACTTGCCGTGTTTGTTTCATCCAGTTTTTTGTATCCTAGATTGTTCTGATAAAAATCATCTGCCCTCACCCTAAGTCGCAGTGAATAAGTTTTGCATCGTTTTTTATTTGGGGGGTGGGGGGGGGGCTTTGCACTTTGCATGTTATGATCATCGAGATCAAGCTTTGAAATTGGCGAAATAAATCATTGCAATAACAAACAGAAGCTAGTTAATGCCTCTGTGAGAAAAATGCTTTAAAAACGGACTTTAAAACAACGAAAGTTGAGCAAGACTTAGCTTGCATTCTTAGGTGATGCATTTCATTCTCATTACCGTTACTTATGGCCGTAGCTTGTATGCTGCAAGTTTGTTTTTGATACAAGTTGGTTATTGCAAGTAGTTTCTAATATGACATGTGTACCAGTTATTCTTCACGTGCTTGAATTGATTTTACAATGCAATAAAATGGTTTACATGAGCATGTCGGTGTTTTCTCACTACTTAGCCTACTTCTGCAATCGGTGGATAACTGCATCTACGAGGCTGTCTCTTGTCACTTTCTGACGGTAAGGTACTGATTTGATCTGTTGTACGAATGCATACAGCTTATCTGAGGCGATGCGTTTAGTAGCGAGAAGCGAAATCGCGCAGAATCGCGAATTTCTGTTTTGTGAGCATCGGCCTGTTAGCTCTTGCAAGCATAATGAACCAGATAAGGCCGTGAATATCGTAGGCCCCGGTAGGACCCCTAAATATTAATCAACATCTTCGGGCGTAGCCGTTTGTACAATGACTTCTGTACATGATGCCATTGTGTGATCTCCTATCTGCTGTGTCAAAAGATATTGAAATCGCCCAAACGTATACTAAACAAATATGTACACGATTTCAAATAGTTATTTCTTCTTTGAAAAAGTTGAATAAATTTCCAAAAGAATACCCCATGATTTATGTCTATTAACGAAATAATTTTGTTTCCCCTTTGAGATCGGGTACCCCAATTAGGGAGTTTGGGGTGCGGCAGTTACGGTCCTGGGCGTAATACCAGACGTGCGTGTATCCATTCACGCCACATGATTCATTGATAGAATCAAAGCACAGCATTTACATTTAGTTTTATTGCATGACACCAGACAATCACATTATGAGTGAAGACGGGGAACTACTCTCTAAACATGATGTGGTCTCCACTTGAAGTTAAGCTATTTTAGGCATTTTTCAGAAAGCCCGGCGTTTGGGCTTCAGCTGAAATATTTTCGGGATATGCACCATAACACACGTGCGACTCTGTGATGTCACAAAGGGTTAAGAAGCATTCACGCACAATGGCGATAAACCTCGACATCATGGCCGACTTGGACAACTAGAAAATTTTCAGCTTTTCCAAATTAGATTAGAATTAGATCACCTGCAATTCACTCTAATTTAGTGAAATTAGACAACTAGAATTATCTAGTCGTCCAAGCATATACTTGGACAACTAGAAAATTTTCAGCTTTTCCAAATTAGATTACTGGCATTTCGCTCTATTTTAGAGAAATTAGACAACTAGAATCATCTAGTCGTCCAAGTCTGCATCATCGATATCGCACGTGTGCTGTGGTGCATAGGATGCTTTGGCTTCAGTTCGAGTGCGGTGGCTCTCTGAAGAAAATGAATGCTGTTCTTTTCCATATTTTGCTTTTCGACCTATGTTGCAGAGCAGACCTTTCTCGCTCGAAATGGAAAATGCCCACTTACCAAAACTGCTGCGGTACATTGGGCTAAAGGGTTTTTCGCTTTCAGGCAGCTAAATCTCTGCAAATTTTCCTCGACTGCCATTGAACATGGATAGTTAGTGTGAAGTTGCGTATTGTATATGCGTACATTTTTTAAAATATATTTATTTATGACGGAAGACTCGAATTGAACAATGCTTAATTAGTACTCCACGAATGCAGCTGACTGGGTGATCCGCAGGAATCCCGAACGATCGTATCGTTGCAGCATGTATTATATTTTTATTGCAATTTTGTTCAATAAGACTGTCTGTCTGTCAAATGTCTATCATTCGTATGTGCATCGTTCTAGTGAATATCAAAATCGTGTTCAGTTATATAGCCACCAGTTACATCGGAATTTAGGATATATTATGGTTTATCCAATTGGTACATTATATAAATCACTTTTTCTGTTGATGTTCTTGAATAGTCTACTATATGCGACCATTTTCATCAGGCGCCATCGGCTATTGTGAAGATCGTTCAATCTTTTGATATAATGTTCTATAACATGGCCAGTTAACTCATTCCGCGTATTGGGTACATCCTCTGAAAGTCATTGGTTCCCAAACTTTTTCGTTTCGTGGACCCCTTCGCCGAATATTGAGTCGAACTTCGTCCCTTATATGAAGCAGCTCGGGGACTAGACATCTCCAGTTGACTGAAAAGTACTGGACACCACGTATTTAAATCCCCAGGACAGAGATAATCAAATTATTTCACTAATCACTTCCGTCTCAAATATTCAATACTAAAGATGTGATTACGATCAAGTCTCTATACCTTCGAGGCACGGGTCATCTCGAGACATTGCACATTTTGACACGAGTCAAGTCAAATCAAGTCACAATTCAATTCAAATTGAATTTTCGAAGAACACGAGTGATGATTCTTAGTCAGTACATTTTGGTAGCTGTGTGAAAGACAGATTGAATAGCCATTTATCTTCAATTATTAAAGAATATAGAGTTAAATAGTGCGACGAAAAAGACATTTATATTTGTAATCTCGCACACACACACCAGACGTCAATGCTATTTCAGACGACCAATCGCTGCGAGACTATGACCAGACCATGGCATGCCACTCTGCAATACGTCAGGACCTTCTTACTCACCACGAGTTTGCAAAATCGTATAACGATAACAGATTTTCAATTCTTGCTCAGTGACGTTCTCTGTTCCATTTGAAGGTACTCGAGTCGACTATAATGAAACACGAGTCACCGATTCTTTGTCGACAAAATGACCGTGTATTTCATCAGTGTTTCATTTCTGGCTTTATAATATAGCCATTTTATATTGCGCTAATTGCGTTTTTGCTTAACGCTATCGTTTTGTGAATTCTATCATTGCTGTCTTATACCATTCTTACGTAATACTATCTATTTCATCGCTAAATTATCAATCTCCGTATTTACTGACGGCCGCTTCCGATGAGTGTTAGTTAAAAAGCTTAGAGTGAACAAATTGCGAATATGAATGTGTTGTTCGTTGCAATGCTTCAATTTTGTACCACGAGGTACTTATTTTATGTTAAATATACATACAATATTGCATTTCATCGTTCACGCCCACGTAGAACTGCTAATAAAATACGTGGGCAAAAAATATCCAATACGAAATCTCTAGCAGTTGAAACAAATTGATGTGGGACAGTACCTTACCCATCTCCACATCTCCGATGATATAAACGCATGACCTATATTCCTTCGATTTAAATCCTACAAGAGGGTTGGTTCTGAGTCGTCTAAAAACAGAGATACATTGGTACTAGAATAATCTACTGCACATAACGCAAGTTGTGATCATTTGGTTTGCGGTCAATTTATTTTTGATGTGACAATGGAGGATCAATGAAACGGATCATCCATGTATGAATGGTTGCTCTCACAAGTCACACCGGTGTGTCGCTAACAATACAAACAAACCACGAGATACAGTGACATATTCGGCACCGTTTATGTGATGACTTGAAATTGCCTTGTCAATTTTGCTACCAGTTACAAGTCAATCCACATTTCTGAAGCGCCGAATCAAGTCAAGCCATACAAAAAATGACTCGAGTCATCCAAACACTGTTACATATACCGTTGTGTATGAAATAAACACATCAATGGTAAATGGGACGTCATTTTCCAGTGTGGCAACATTACGCTAAACATGGCATATCAAATCATTAGGTTTGCTTGAGACGATTTCAAGCTTCCAGTGATCGGGGTCACAAACTGCACAAAATCACCTGAGCTCGATTTCTAGACTCCAGGTGGATTTGTACGAAAACTGAAGATTTCTAATAGCATTCAATTTCACTTCTAGCTAGAAATCGGCCGAAACTAATACGCAATAAAGGGGATAATCGAGATTCACCCTAAAAATATTAAAATTCTTCCTAATGAAAAATTCCACCTCTTTGAGAACCGCTGCTCTCGGCGAAGACCAAAGTCATACATGAAAATATTCCATCATAGTATACGACAGCTCACCTATAACTACACCGCTAAACGGCATGTCAACTGCTCATGCAGGAAAGGATAATGTCAGATTTTAAGTTGTCAACTTTCAAGTAGCTAATGTATTCACAGTGTAGGCTCGCTTTCGTGTTATTTTTTTCAAGTTCGAATTCACACAGACGAAAACCTGTCATCATATGAGGCAACGTTATAAACTCCAACTTAAATATTGTAATGGATTGTGGTGCACGGATCAACACCCGGCGGGATTATTATATTGTCTTATATCTCAATGTGCCAGTAGTGCTAGGCATAAACTTGCTCCTTTAAACTAAAGTTTTCTTTTCATATTCGATGATGCCCGATATTGCTATACAGTAGCAAATATAGCTCAACAAAATTACGACCAGTGTCAAACGTCATGCAAACGAGGCGGCTTCAAAATATGCTAACTGCACAGACTATATTTGCGCATCTCATACCTTCATATGCAAATCCCAAGAATAGTTTGACATTCAACTCAGAGAATAAATTAAAATAACGAATTTATTTCGGGTATGACAAATATTCTTAATATGTTTTGCTCAAATACATTCGAAGGTCTCATGAATGGTACTCCGATATTTCAGCATGCGACCAAATGAGAAACGAATATTCAGCATCCGAAACTTCAGCATGCGGCACTTTAGTATGAGACTTTGTAATCAAATCTAACCGCAACCCAACCCAATCCTAATAGTGCCAATTTCGAAGGTCATTGTGTCATTTGCAGTATCGCATCTACATTTCAATTCTCTCGAATGTAGCTTTCAAAATTTTAATAAACGAAAAACACTATCTATTTCAATTCAAAACCTGATCCGGCTTCACAAGCAGTCTGTATCTTATAGTATAGACCAGTGGTTCCAGAAGTGGGTGTCAGCGGGGCGTTGAACGGGGCACTGATCATGAAGTTGGTGATGGGGGTGGCTGGCAATAGACGGTATGGGATGCTGAGAACAAATGGAGCGGTGCAGGTTTAGAAGGCGTCTGTTAAGCAGCGATAAAGCGATTGATGAATGAAGTAGCAAAAATCGCAAAAGACAATGCAGAGACGATTCAGCAAAGGTAATTTATCGACAATCCAGGCGTCTGTGTATTCAATCAGCAGTACCGAAAAAGTCCAGCGTTACTTGACAATGTTAATTCAGTCCATCAATCATCATCTGTCCACAGAATCACGGGAAATCGTGGTTCGTTGTGCGTAATGAGAATACGAAGTATTTGAACGTTATTGCTGCAGAGCGACATGCGATTGTATTTACCTGAAACTTCCTTGCGCGATTTTACTCAATGCTACTCAACTCAATGATTCGGGAGTGTCGAGTGTCGTCGCTGCTTTCCCTGCTCATATCTGCTACAGCAGTGGTCGGGAACCTTTTTCGTCCGAAGAGCCATATTGACCCCATATTTTACATTTTACCTTCCAAAGAGCAATACATGTCAATCAACTGTTACGTCACAGTAGAGAAATCGTGACGTCATGGTATAGGACAAATTAAAAATTATTACATGGGATTCGTCGTTTGCAAGTATTTCCTCGGTAAAAACTCGTACTAGTCTAATCCTGCTGATCGTCTTATTTGAGTAATGAGTATGCAAAACTTGAGTTACATAGATCTTTTGCAAGTTATATATTTTAAATTGTACTGCACTGACTGGCCTGTGATATTTTTTCGAAACTCAAGGCAATTAACATTTTGAATTCCAACAGATGTAGACTACAGTAAAAGTATGAATATACTTTTGCACGCTTTCTAGAGTTAATGCCTATTTTGGTGTTGCATGGCATTCCTGATGGCTCCGTTCTCTGGTTTGATAATTGTTGTTCATACAAAATTTGAGACTTTCTTCAGTTATACGAGATCGTAGGTTCGTCTTGATGCGAGGTCCCATGATGACATACGTAGGTGGAGCCAAACACGGTCACTATGCAGCAGTATAAATACACACTGTAATGTGTGATATGTCAGTGACGTGGCGTCAGGTGAGGCAAGTGAGGCCGTGCCTCACCTGTGTACTAGATTTTGAACATTTTTACTACCAAACTGTTCGAAAATAAAGCGCGAAAGGAGAGGCAAGGCATATGTGAGGCACGGCAGGATCATGCCTTACCTGTGATAGCGCAATTCGTCGTATGTAATTGTCGCACTGATTCCGATTCGATTCTGAATTCTCAATGTATTAGGCCAGTGCTCTTCAACCGGGGTTGTCGTACACCCTGGGGTGTACCAGAATTTGCAAAGGGTGTACCACTCGGATGGGGTGTACAGGGGTGTACCAGATCCGAATTACAATGAGCCGATGGCTAGCTATCACAAAGGCAGGTTTATGCGTCAGTACAGGTTGACGCACGGGTTAATGAGCAATATGGGACGATGTTAACTCAAGTGTAATACTGTACACCGCTAGATTGTGATGTCATAAGCCAATATTTCTCCTATCCATTTAGCCGTCGGCAATGCACCAATGGTTCCTTTGGGTGTTGGAAAGAATACAGTTAACAAACATGTGTTCAGCTAGCGGCCCGCGGACAGTTTTCCGTTTTACATGATAATGTGGCCCGCGGCTCTAGTCTGCCGAGATTTCCCACTACTTGCTTACAACGTCAAATTTTAGTGACTGCATGTGCATGTTATTATATACGTGTATGCGCAGCGTGCTAGAGTGGAGCTTACGCGTAATTTCGTCGAAGCGAGAAGACTTGCATTATCGGCATTTGCGATGTACTCAACCCTAATGTCGTTTGTGGTAATCATGGTGTTTGTTGACTACAATGGTCAATTACACCAGGCTGATATTTCTTATTTTTCATTCTGTAACCGCCGACTTGTAGCACGGCACACTTCTAGGCTTTTGTAAGACGAAAACACTGCTTATACCAGGGGTCGCCAACTCAAAACGGCTCGCGGGCCACTTTTCAAATTTCGTAGATGTCGCGGACCGCACGAATTCATTATCGAGATTTCTCAGGCCACACAGTTGAACAACGATGCTATCTCGTCACCTACTCAACCCTAACGAATATATGTGTTGGTAAATTAGGGGTACCGGGGTTATCGAACTCCTTGAAATCTTAATTGAGGATTGTACCGTGTGTTGATTGATCAGATAGAAGCAGACATGGCGGCGCCTGTATGACAATGCTATTCTCAAATCCACATTGTCTTCGTCATTATCGGCGAGAAATGGTTTTGAAGTGACATTACTGTCGTTAAAATGTATTCATTAAATGCGATTTATTCCTTGTATATGTGGAATGTGGATAAATGGGCGAATATTGTATCGATTCAGCAATCCGGCCCGCCAAGTACTTAATTTTCCTATATCCGGCCCGCCGACTCGAGAAGTTGCCCGCCCCTGCTGTATAGTATTATTTACCGTGAATATCTACGACTGTGCACACCACCAGGATGACTTTGGTTTCATGATTTAAATATTTCAGGCCCCCCATTCTCTGTTCTATTTTGGGATATTAGTCGACTTGCATAATGACCTGCGACACTACATACTCTGCCGCGGAATAGTTGAAACTGTTATCTTGTTATTGACATTTATTGGGTCACAGCTTAGATGTGTTTTCATCCACTGCCCGATATGTTTGGGTCACATGCCGCATCAAATGAGGCACCTTTTCTTTCAATACATTGATCATTCAAGTCATGAATCTCTGCCATATCATGTCAAATGAGGAGTCGTCAACTCACAATGTACCAGTACCGGTACTTCGTAGCTTGTTTTGTTTTTGTTAGCCTATTTATCTTAGTGTTTATAAGTCATGTCTAGGTTAGCAACTTAGTTTAGTATACCGACTTACGCATGAATTATTTTTAGTGGAACTGCAAGATACTTGTCACACAGAAGGAATGAACACGAGAACAAGAAACAATTGGAAGTTTATCCGGCGATGTAATTTATTCACTTTTTCTTGGGACCACTCGTGCTTTATTTGCATGCCTCCTAAATAAGAATTGGACCTCCAGCAGCAATACTTTTTCATCGTGAATCATGAATGAATAATTGAATATACACTAAACAGTTGTCCCAATGTCGTCTTGAGAGCGTGAAGAAACTTTTGCAGTATTTTGGCATCGCGCTGCTTTGGGATAGGTATGGATGTAGGCTATGTGAATTTACAAGCTGGCATGTAATCTGATTTACAAGGACAGCATGAAGGGTTGTAGGTAGGTAGGTAGGTAGGTAGGTAGGTAGGTAAGGCGGTGATATTACAGTCTCGGTCGTCAGAAGAAAATGTAGATTGAATATACCAGAGGTGACTGTAACATTACAGTCTGGCGTGTAAAGTTAGATTAGCGGTGGGGGTGTGAGTTAAATTTACATTGAGTGACGGTAATGTTATATTACTGCCAAGTGGCTGGCCACCCTGCTTCCAGACATTTCGCGGTAAATCGAGGTAATTTTTTTTAGTGTACTGTACAATATAAACGGCGGTAGGAAATAAAAATACATGGCAATAATAAGAATATAATGATGTTTCCAATCAAATGACAAATAATGATGGCTTGACTACCGATTACCACAAGCGTAGTAATATTACAGGATTTTCGACCTCGCAGAAGAAATATGCTTCATCTAACGCAGCATCGCTCTTCAGGATTTACACAGCTCGGTAACGTGTTAAAATAGGTAGTACTACATGTAACCCATGATAGTTGATCAATGATTGCAAGTAGGCTATATAGGACGTGTATAGTCATTGACGTGGAGGCCGAAAGCCTGATCGAATCAGTTTACCATTCTAGCTACTGGTTAATCATGAAATGATCGCCTCCCACCTGTTAGCATGTATTCCCAGTTTAGAATTGCCACTTCTACCACAAAATCTAATCAACATCTTTACGAAAACTCAGAATTCCAATTTTGTTAAGGAATCGCCATAATGAAGAGAGCAGACAACATGCTGATGCAGAGGTGAAAGAAAACGAGATATACGAAATGAATGGATCTTGAAAACAAGCATCCGGCTTACCGAGTCTAGATGGAAACAGTGTGACTTGCTCAGGAAAGGAATTTGAAACAATAAATGGGAATCAAACAGCGACGGATGCGCTACAGTTTTGTCGATAACAGTGTTCAATCACCTGACGGGATTGTCAAGAAAAACATCCTGTATGGGAACGTTTAACTGGTGCGGAATATCGAATACCACTTTAGGAAGCTCTTTGGCTTTCTCAGTCGGTGCAATGTGTTTGGTGACATGTGAGCATCGTAATTAGTGGGAAGGTCAAATTAGCCGATACGGCATTGCTTTGCGCCACTGATTGCACTGGTCAACAAAGTAAGAGTAAAAGTAGCAGTCTAGTTTAATTACTGCAAAAAATTTCATACTCACATTTTCTGTCTCCAACGACAACACAGAACGTTCCACTACAATGATCGATGATGTTTTTGCCATCTTACAAAGAACAAGAAACAACTCTAGTTTGTAATTTTAGTTGTTGCTGGCCTCCGCAGAAATGTGCCCTTCACCGTCAAGCAGACATTAATTGGCAACATAAAATGATATCGGTCATCATCACACCTCTGTCAATAATCGGCCAATACCCAGGCGAGGTAAGCCAGGCTGTCAAGCGTTGGCCCATACAGCAAGTAATCAAGTGACTATATATGTCCTATACCAAATGTGGATAGAATTTCGTCTCCATTGAGCCACCTCTAAGCAATAATGAACATCAATAAAATTTTACACAGGGTGTTTTGTAAGCAAGTTACGTAACATTTTGGCAGGGTCGGACAGACAAATTTAGAAAATTAGTTTTCAATGACCACCCTAATGCACATACTGGATTCAATGCAATAACCAGGGTAATCACATCGTTATAATTAATACATTTTGTCCCATGTTCAGTGGGGATATCACAGGGGTGCCAGACCAAAGTGGCGTCGCGGGCCGGACCAGTCACATTATTCTAAAATGTTACCTCAAAATCTATGTCCGTGTTCATACTTGAATACTATAACACACAGCCATAGCCCCAATGGATCTTAAGATACTATTTTATCAACATATTTATTCGCAAACAATTGAATCGGCGAAATGACGATGATTATTCGATTGGATCAAGTTATATGAATTGTTAATACAGTGAAGGCGATATACGTTGGCACATTGTCATGATGGCTTGGTTTCAGTCGCAATCTGGCAATTGTCCTGTGTGTGCGTTGTAAGGAATACACGAGATTTAGCTGCAAACGCAGGCCCTGAAATTTGGTTCGTTATTAATATACATTGATTCGGCATTTCTGGAATTCGAGGAGCTTTCAAGTCATTAGTGAAAATGAAGTGCGACCACAGTCATTTCAAACATATTTTTATGTAACAATCATGTCCTCCATGTAGCCTCCAGATATCGGGTTGTCATCGGGGGTTTCACATCTATGAATGACTACGTTTAAGTTCATTTTAAACAAAACTCTGAGCTCAGTGTGCAATTTTTCCATGAGGTGTCATTGGCAGCGACTTGTTGCTGATGGTGATAACAGCGAAACCTTAACACCTCTGTCGGTTGGTTATAATAGGCGTATCAACATATTGGACATTTTCTGCCTTGAGGGATTAATCATTGAAATTAATCACAACATTTGTCAGAAATGTGCTGTTTATTAAAGCCATTTTTCAGAATTGCTTCGCGGGCCGGCTGGATTCGTTTGGCGGCCGTATGTTTGACACCCCTGGTATAGTGTCTTCAAACTTTTAGTGTCCCTAAATATTTATTTTAGACATTGGTCTTACCTTTGTTTTATTTTAAAATCCCAGAATCGAACTACGGATTTTGTTATGGCTAATGTCATCAATCCAAATAAATTCAGAAATCAACAATCGTAAAAGCATTTTCGTGAAGCTTAGTTATATAAATTCAACGGCATTAAAGAAAGTTTCATGCACAAATGCCTCCGACACTTCTTGGGACGACAGCCAGTGCAATTCATGTCGTATTCGTACACATTGGTTTAACAAGTGTTTAAGAATGGTGAGGTATATACGCTACATACATGGATTTCAATGATTAAGCGTCAACTATAGCTATTTCATGGACATATTTTCAATATGATAACAAAGATTGTTGGTACTAGTTTGCAATTCGTATATAGCCTACGTACAAAATGAGCTTATATTTTTTCTCGAAGATTATAAATAGACCTACATATCATTTATGCATTCTTCAATCCTTGATACGTTCTGATGGCGTACATTGGTGCAGTCGTACCTGTACAGAAGTCAGAAATCTCATCAGATCCATGAAACTATGAAATGTGGTGTTCAATCTTATTTCTGTCTATGGTTCGATATGAACTATGAAGGACATGGAAACGAACGTTTCACTTCATCTGACGGTACGATGTCATTTCAACCATGAACTGCAACTGGCTTCCTTTCTATATGAGCAGTTGAACACTCACCATGTCTGTATAGCATTGTTGTGAAGTAGTGATATGTCTTTGCCATTCGTATGATGTGGTAACTCATGGCAATTTCAAGGGGTCAATGACATAATCGTGCGCCCCTTCGAGTTCCCCAATTGGGGGTGTGGGTGCGGTAGTTACGGCCCTAGTAGATCCAAAGCTAAAACTCCTAAGTAGATTATTTTCGTCCGCTGCTCTATTCGCGTCGCGAAACACAATGATCAGATCCCCGCACTGTGTGATTGGGACTTACGTGATACATTCTGGGCCAGCATCGAACAATTCATTGGTGGATGGGGAACTATACAGAGAAGTGAAGAAAGATTTTTCAATATGCATGATGTATACAGGCTACTTTGTATGTCTTGTACCGAAACAACTGAAGTTGCGATGTCAGAATATTCAATCCAATGATACAATCAACCTGTGACTCTTTCATTATGTACACTGATTTCCAGGCCGGACATTTTAAACCGACTTCAAAGATTAATACGCTCCGATAAATCCTCAATCCATTAAGAGTCGTTGATGTGGTGCAGTATACCTCTGCCAGAAGTTGTTGATTATTTGCAATTATGGCTAGTTTTAGCTTACTAAAATACGGCCTGCCGAAGTTCAGTAAATCTGTACATCAATTTCACTTCATTGCGAGTTCATTGCATACCCCTTTCAACGGCATACGGCATATGACGCTGCCGCGATACTTGGTTACTTCAGCATTATCTTCCAGTTATTATACGCTTGAAATTATTTTAGTTGCTGTTAGCCGTAGGTTGTCATATCCAGTAGAAAAAGCCACTACTGTTTCTCCCTAACGTTTTCGATTTGTACATGCTGACTTCATATGGGCCACTACGTCTAATCAGGGTCGGATGAAAAGCTTTGTAGCTATGTAGCCTACGTATAATTAGATAATACGAATATATTTTTAGCGAATAACATAAGAAATATAACTAAACTTACATTAATTCTGAAATTTTCTAAATAGCTCTGTGGCCCACCTCAAAATGTTCTGTGGCCCACCAGTGGGCCATGGCCCACCCTTCGAGAACCCCTGGCCTAGACTGAAAGTTAGCCGAGCTAGAAGTCGGCAGTAAACACCACGAGCGGGACGCATGAGAATGAGAGAGACTTAGCAATGACTGCCTGGAAGATTGCATGAGAGTCGTCAACAAGAATACGAAAGCAAAGTCACAAGGAATTATCAGATTTATCGCACTGGTTTAAAAGGCCATAAGCGGCATTGTCTTGCGTTTTGTCTATTGATTCATCGAAAACTAAATCATGATGGATGCCAGATGCCTTTCCAGTTTCAACAACCCCTCCACTTATATTTCATCGTCAATATCTAGAATAACTAAATCAGATTGATGCCGGTCTGCTTTCAGCGACCAGTGACAATGATTAAATCCAACATTGGTCATCGCCCGCCAATTTCAAAGATAATTCATAGCTCTTGTTGGATCTCGCGAATATTAGCAGGTAGCCTCGAATCACATCTGGCCGTGATAGAAGATAGGAGGACAAGCCTCAATCGGCATGCCGTTTTTGCGATGTTGAGTGAGATTGTGAGAAATCTCATTCAGTTGAGATGATCCGGCGCACTATATGATGCTCAATCATTATTGTACATCGTCAATTCCAATACACACACACTGTTAAGAATGTTCGTCGATTATTCGATTTTCACCACAGCGTAGGATGAGAAAAAGGTAAACGACACCTTCTGGTTAAAAAAATCTTGAATTATCACTCATTCCCATGTTATAAAATGAGTTAAATTCACCAATCCTTATGGACATATATCCCAGGCAGGGCCGTAATAGCACTTCGCCAGCCCCCCCAAAAAACATTGGTCGTGGACCTCCCATAGGGCTATAGACCGAACGTCTGGGGGGCTACTCCCCCAAGACCCCCCTCCGGCAATACCCTGTTTACCGCTATTTATGATATGCGTTGGGAGTTGGTTTAGTGAGTCAGCTTTTGTCGCCTAAGCGCGCCACGCGCGATAAATTTATAGAATTCATGACTGAATGGGTCAATATGGTCGGGAATTGCATATATATTGTTATCAATTTTTATCCTCTCTCTGCTCACGTAATCAGATTTGCCGGTAGAGCTGAGTGATGTGTGTTTGAAAAGGTAGGACCACTCAATAATAATTAAACATCTTCGGGTAGGAACGAAACAGCACATCGTCAGACCCCCAAAACGTGGGTGTTTGGCTCCCATAGGGTGATGAAACGACCCCTCCATCACGTTGTTCGCGTTTGTCACGAAGCCAGCTGTAATGTATCGTGAGCTAGCGCCAAGCGAGAAAATTTTCGATAATTTATGATAAAAGCGGTCAATCATATCGGCGATTGCATATATATTATGCTATCAATTTATTGTCCTCTCTACTCACGTAATTAGATTTACCGGTAGAGCTGATTGAAGTGTCTTGAAAACGGGAGGGCCCGTAAATAACAATTAAACATCTTCGGGCGGGCGGACCCGTTGATATGACTTCGTTTGATGATGTTATTTCGTGTCTTCCAGTCTGCTATATCAAAAATATAGAATCTCCCAAACGTAGGCTTCTAAACTAATAGTCGCACACGATTTCAAATTGGTATTTCTTCACTGGCATAAAATTTTTCCCAGCGGGATGGTATTTGTCTTGTGAGGTTCAGATTGCAAAGACAGGAACATTCGGCGCCAGTCATTTAGGCGCCTATGGACAATTAAACCTATATGTATTTTGTATATATAACGAAGTCCTTGGTCAGCATAAGGCAGGGGCGGGCAACTTCTCCAGTCGGCGGGCTGGATATAGGAAAATCAAGTACTTGGCGGGCCGGATTGCTGAATCGATACATTATTCGCCCATTTATCCACATATACAAGGAATAAATCGTATTCAACAATAGTATTTTAACGACAGCAATGTCCCTTCAAAGCCATTTCTCGCCAATAACGACGAGGATATAATGTGGATTTGGGAACTCCATTGTCATACAGACGCTGCCATGTCTGCTTCTCTTTGATCATAGTGTCCTATATGGTGTGAACACAATCAAATTTGACGGCTCATTGAAATTGGTCTACGTCACATTTTCCATTTGGTCAAAGGCAATTTGACGGTAGTTTTTGGCCGACTTGCCGAGCATTAAATTTGATAAAACGGGTATCGATGGAAAGCTACCGCGGCGCTGGCGGCCAAAAAATATAGATTCTATTCTGCTCGAGGTTCTGGACCCCCCTCCCCCCCAAAAAAAATCAGCCTGCAATGTTGCATTGTAACGGAGTTTGGTATTGTGACGCAGCCATGCCATCTGAGCAGCTCAGGAGCAAGCGCGCACGAGAGTAAGAATGTGAATGCTCAATCGGTTGCGAAACAATGGCCAATACGCTTGCGGTTTACTCTGCTCCTCACCCAGACGGCATGGTTGCGTCACAATACCAAACTCCGTTACAATGCAAGATTCGAAGCTGATTTTGAGGGTTCCATGACCACGAGCAGAATACAGTTTATATTATCGCAATCAGTACCGCGGTAGCTTTCGATTGATACCAGTTTTATCAATTTTAATGCTTGGCTAGCCGGTCTAAAATGACCGTCCAATTGCCTTTGACCAAAGGGAAAGTGTGACGTAGACCAATTTCACTGAGCCGTGAGATTTGCTTGTGTACACACCATATAGGACACTATGCTGTGATCAATCAACTTACGGTGCAATGTCTAATTAATATTTCAAGGCGTTCGATAAGTCCGGCACCCCAAATTTACCAAGATATCAATTCATTAGGGCTGAGTAGGTGATGAGATAGCGTCGTTGTTTATCTGTGTGACCTTATTTATCTCGATATTAAATTCATGCGGACCGCGGCAACTAGGAAATTTGAAAAGTGGCCCGCGACCCGTTTTGAGTTGGCGACCCCTGGCATAACATTTGTATTACAAAAGCCTACAAGTTGGCGGTTACGGAATCAAAACTAGAAATATCGGTCTGGTGTAAATGACCATTGTAGTCTACAAACACCATGATTACCACAAACGATATTAGGTTTGAGTACATCGTAAATGCCGATAATGCAAGTCTTCTCGCTTCGACGAACTTACGCACAAACCATTGTAGTCTACAAACACCATGATTACCACAAACGATATTAGGTTTGAGTACATCGTAAATGCCGATAATGCAAGTCTTCTCGCTTCGACGAACTTACGCGCAAGCTCTGCTCGCACGCTGCACTTACAAATAGCATATATTCACTAAAACTTGACGTAGTAAGCAAGTATAGCGGGGTATTTCGGCAGGCTGTAGCCGCGGGCCACATTATCATATAAAACGGAAAACTGCCCGCGGGCCGGACAAAATCCCCCGGGCCGTATGTTGCCCATCCCTGGCATAAGGGTATAGACCCTTTCGGCTAAGGTTTTCTCGCTGTCGATCGTTCTGGCACACTTCTTGGAGTCACATGTTATATGGCCTAAAACTTGAATGTATGTCTTGGTGGGTCGTGGCACGGTGATGGCCCAATGCCCAATAATGAAGATACATGGCTACTTTAATTCGCGCGCAGCGCGAAAAATGTTTGAATAAGTTGCATAAATTTAAAAAAAATACTTTATGATTTATGCTAATTCACGAAATAATTTTGGGCCCCCTTCGAGCTCGCCCCCCCCCCAATTGGTGGGTTTGGGGTGCGGCAGTTACGGTGCTGATCCCGGGGGTCGGCTGGGTGCTGCACATACGTGTATCACAACGTGATGAACTAAAAATGGTACAATAGAACTCAGTTCACCCCTGGCATATATCTCCATTAACTCGTCTTCATCCATTGGGTTGAGTATGAGAACGGAACTTGGTACCCGAAATTGCCGACAGTTTGATTTGCATCTCACGATGTGGCAGAAATCTGGTAAATTCACACATCGACCAAAATGACCACCCATCTATCTACAGTGCATTGGTTGCCATCTAATATTTGGACCTTTATTACGATATTAACCTTAACTAGGCATCAGACATCTATAAAAAAGATTCTGAAGATAAATCAGTTACAGCATTAAAAGGTATATAACTGCTTGACAAAGAAATGGGAAATGCTCATTCTGGTAAGTGCTAGTTAAATATTTGTTGATATTTAGTTCTTTGTGGTACACCTTGGGGTATTAAATTCCACATTCTGTTTAACTTGCACTTTCTATTGAATAATTAATTTTTTTGGACAATCTGTCGAAGTTCCACTACATCGCCATGTTTGTTAACACGATTACTGTAAATTAAAATTGAAAATCTAAAATATACAAGCCTTGGCATCGCAATGGAGAAAAATTCGCTCTCATAGTTGTGCCTTACATTGGATGCTGGCCGGATAGGGGCACTGACTCAGCCACAGATCTGTGTTTTATCAATATTAACAACAATTAAAAATGTATAGACACAGACCGATATGAGTAGCGAAATTATGGTGAAACCGCGGTATTTTCTGTAATTTTGCTTGTAAGTCAGAAGCTGGTCATTTTCTTACACGAGTAGCGCTCATAACCAGTTTACTTATATATTCTCCTAAATTCGTTCAAAATAAAGGAACTAATGGTTCTTTATTTATCTTACTTGGCGTAAATAGTGAGAATATCGTGCGACTCGGTATGAACTCCGTAATTCATCTTCAACGGATAAAATCCTTTCTCTGCGATGCCCGATGTACACACCCCGATTACAGGTGACGTTGTACATTGTAGCTCACGACACTAGGATATTTAGTTAAACATACTGGTCAGAAAGCTTCAAATAATATCTACTGTACAAATGGCTCTCACTCGCTAAAGTGGTATAGAACCACACTTCCAGATTTCGAGAAGCAGTGCGCTGCAATATATATTAGCTAGTTCAAAACATTTCGTCGCGAAAACCACTATCTAGATTTTGCTATCTAAAAGTACGCGCATGAAGCGTAAAATACATTTTAGATGAAATATAGTAACCACTGCATTCGTGGAAACACAAAACACATTGTTGAAACTCAGCATATTTCACGCGAAGCGCGACGAATATTTTGGATAATTGATGAATCTTGTTTGGAATGAATGAAAGAATTTTGCAACCAGATCTCAAGGATATATAGAACTGTATAATTGTTTATCCCTGTGACCACTACTACACCATGTGTAGCGTTACGCTATTTTTAATTCTGTGCTCCCACAAAGTTCCAGTCCCCCCTATATCGCCCCTGAGTGTTCCCGCCCCCACAGTGAAGCGCTGGCGACATGGTTAAGACCCACTGTGATAGATGATTCCATAATAAGCTATCGAAGTGCTTGCGAGTAGCTAAAAGGTTTTTTTTTTCGAAATGCGCTTAGCAAGTAATAGTCTTCACTAAGGTGCGCTGATCAATTCAAAAACTACGTTGGCCTCCTTCGAATTTCAGGGATAAGGTCAACAGGTTCATTCTCATCGCACTGGTATCTTGGTATACTGTAATTAGAGAAATTAATTTTTAATTTTTTCAACATTTTGTTATGTTTGTGAAACATGTTATATGTCAATACAGCAGTGTTGGGATCAAGTCACTACCTTCGAGTCACGAGCAGAGGTGGTCAAAGTAGTCAAGAAAGCTACTCAAGTAGAAGTAGAAGTAGCGACGGAAAAATCTACTCAAGTACAAGTAGAAGTACTTTTTCCATGAGCACCCTAAAACTACTTGAAGTAGAAGTAGAATTGACTGACTTTAAAAGTACTCAAGTAAGTAAGTAGTTGTGAAAACGATCCTAATTCGTCCACATGGATTGTAAAAAGGTTCAAATTGAGCTATGCGAAAGGTGACGAGCTTGATTCATATTGATGCATACCAGCAGGTATCCAATTTTCGATAGCATAAGCATTCGTCCACATCATGCGAAGAAAATATAGGATTGATATGGAAATTCGATACTTATCCTCTGTTTTCTCGAACAGCACGTTTTAGAAAATAGCATGGTATGGCGCCATCCCCCATATTATAAGGTCCGTAGTTTAGTCGAAGAGCAATACGGAGAAGTTGTATAGGATACGGTGTAAACACTTCGCACGATTAGTAAACGTTAATAGAAAATATGGTGGACCGTAAAAATGCGATATTGTGTAACTTTATTTCCGGAAATTAAAGGCATTACTACACTTGCTTTTATACTTCAACATGTAAGTTATCCAGATAAAAGAACGGATTTTAATTATAATTTAAAGTATATGATACTCGGAATTGAAAATGAAACATAAATTCTACTTCTAATAGCGAGACACGTTTTTCATGCCTTTAGTCCAGAAAGTTTCAAAGGTGGTATGTCAAAACAGCTCTAAAAGTCCACTTTGCCAGGATAGGACACGCCATGCGCATGCTAGATTACGATATGACAAGTAAATG
>NW_027648655.1:0-90292 GCF_051294905.1 Botryllus schlosseri
CCTATCGGCGTATTCCTGGCTATTGTAGTTTAGGAGATATTGGCAGATTTAGCCATTTTGGGGGGTATGAAAATTTATGAAAAGTTCAATTACACCATGATTTCTCTATGTTCCCGAGGGCCTACAGTTACAACTCCGCTACCAGACTGTAGCAAATCAAAAGTTACGTCGAATGAGCCTATCGGCGTATTCCTGGCTATTGTAGTTTAGGAGATATTGGCAGATTTAGCCATTTTGGGGGGTATGAAAATTTATGAAAAGTTCAATTACACCATGATTTCTCTATGTTCCCGAGGGCCTACAGTTACAACTCCGCTACCAGACTGTAGCAAATCAAAAGTTACGTCGAATGAGCCTATCGGCGTATTCCTGGCTATTGTAGTTTAGGAGATATTGGCAGATTTAGCCATTTTGGGGGGTATGAAAATTTATGAAAAGTTCAATTACACCATGATTTCTCTATGTTCCCGAGGGCCTACAGTTACAACTCCGCTACCAGACTGTAGCAAATCAAAAGTTACGTCGAATGAGCCTATCGGCGTATTCCTGGCTATTGTAGTTTAGGAGATATTGGCAGATTTAGCCATTTTGGGGGGTATGAAAATTTATGAAAAGTTCAATTACACCATGATTTCTCTATGTTCCCGAGGGCCTACAGTTACAACTCCGCTACCAGACTGTAGCAAATCAAAAGTTACGTCGAATGAGCCTATCGGCGTATTCCTGGCTATTGTAGTTTAGGAGATATTGGCAGATTTAGCCATTTTGGGGGGTATGAAAATTTATGAAAAGTTCAATTACACCATGATTTCTCTATGTTCCCGAGGGCCTACAGTTACAACTCCGCTACCAGACTGTAGCAAATCAAAAGTTACGTCGAATGAGCCTATCGGCGTATTCCTGGCTATTGTAGTTTAGGAGATATTGGCAGATTTAGCCATTTTGGGGGGTATGAAAATTTATGAAAAGTTCAATTACACCATGATTTCTCTATGTTCCCGAGGGCCTACAGTTACAACTCCGCTACCAGACTGTAGCAAATCAAAAGTTACGTCGAATGAGCCTATCGGCGTATTCCTGGCTATTGTAGTTTAGGAGATATTGGCAGATTTAGCCATTTTGGGGGGTATGAAAATTTATGAAAAGTTCAATTACACCATGATTTCTCTATGTTCCCGAGGGCCTACAGTTACAACTCCGCTACCAGACTGTAGCAAATCAAAAGTTACGTCGAATGAGCCTATCGGCGTATTCCTGGCTATTGTAGTTTAGGAGATATTGGCAGATTTAGCCATTTTGGGGGGTATGAAAATTTATGAAAAGTTCAATTACACCATGATTTCTCTATGTTCCCGAGGGCCTACAGTTACAACTCCGCTACCAGACTGTAGCAAATCAAAAGTTACGTCGAATGAGCCTATCGGCGTATTCCTGGCTATTGTAGTTTAGGAGATATTGGCAGATTTAGCCATTTTGGGGGGTATGAAAATTTATGAAAAGTTCAATTACACCATGATTTCTCTATGTTCCCGAGGGCCTACAGTTACAACTCCGCTACCAGACTGTAGCAAATCAAAAGTTACGTCGAATGAGCCTATCGGCGTATTCCTGGCTATTGTAGTTTAGGAGATATTGGCAGATTTAGCCATTTTGGGGGGTATGAAAATTTATGAAAAGTTCAATTACACCATGATTTCTCTATGTTCCCGAGGGCCTACAGTTACAACTCCGCTACCAGACTGTAGCAAATCAAAAGTTACGTCGAATGAGCCTATCGGCGTATTCCTGGCTATTGTAGTTTAGGAGATATTGGCAGATTTAGCCATTTTGGGGGGTATGAAAATTTATGAAAAGTTCAATTACACCATGATTTCTCTATGTTCCCGAGGGCCTACAGTTACAACTCCGCTACCAGACTGTAGCAAATCAAAAGTTACGTCGAATGAGCCTATCGGCGTATTCCTGGCTATTGTAGTTTAGGAGATATTGGCAGATTTAGCCATTTTGGGGGGTATGAAAATTTATGAAAAGTTCAATTACACCATGATTTCTCTATGTTCCCGAGGGCCTACAGTTACAACTCCGCTACCAGACTGTAGCAAATCAAAAGTTACGTCGAATGAGCCTATCGGCGTATTCCTGGCTATTGTAGTTTAGGAGATATTGGCAGATTTAGCCATTTTGGGGGGTATGAAAATTTATGAAAAGTTCAATTACACCACTGATTTCTCTATGTTCCCGAGGGCCTACAGTTACAACTCCGCTACCAGACTGTAGCAAATCAAAAGTTACGTCGAATGAGCCTATCGGCGTATTCCTGGCTATTGTAGTTTAGGAGATATTGGCAGATTTAGCCATTTTGGGGGGTATGAAAATTTATGAAAAGTTCAATTACACCATGATTTCTCTATGTTCCCGAGGGCCTACAGTTACAACTCCGCTACCAGACTGTAGCAAATCAAAAGTTACGTCGAATGAGCCTATCGGCGTATTCCTGGCTATTGTAGTTTAGGAGATATTGGCAGATTTAGCCATTTTGGGGGGTATGAAAATTTATGAAAAGTTCAATTACACCATGATTTCTCTATGTTCCCGAGGGCCTACAGTTACAACTCCGCTACCAGACTGTAGCAAATCAAAAGTTACGTCGAATGAGCCTATCGGCGTATTCCTGGCTATTGTAGTTTAGGAGATATTGGCAGATTTAGCCATTTTGGGGGGTATGAAAATTTATGAAAAGTTCAATTACACCATGATTTCTCTATGTTCCCGAGGGCCTACAGTTACAACTCCGCTACCAGACTGTAGCAAATCAAAAGTTACGTCGAATGAGCCTATCGGCGTATTCCTGGCTATTGTAGTTTAGGAGATATTGGCAGATTTAGCCATTTTGGGGGGTATGAAAATTTATGAAAAGTTCAATTACACCATGATTTCTCTATGTTCCCGAGGGCCTACAGTTACAACTCCGCTACCAGACTGTAGCAAATCAAAAGTTACGTCGAATGAGCCTATCGGCGTATTCCTGGCTATTGTAGTTTAGGAGATATTGGCAGATTTAGCCATTTTGGGGGGTATGAAAATTTATGAAAAGTTCAATTACACCATGATTTCTCTATGTTCCCGAGGGCCTACAGTTACAACTCCGCTACCAGACTGTAGCAAATCAAAAGTTACGTCGAATGAGCCTATCGGCGTATTCCTGGCTATTGTAGTTTAGGAGATATTGGCAGATTTAGCCATTTTGGGGGGTATGAAAATTTATGAAAAGTTCAATTACACCATGATTTCTCTATGTTCCCGAGGGCCTACAGTTACAACTCCGCTACCAGACTGTAGCAAATCAAAAGTTACGTCGAATGAGCCTATCGGCGTATTCCTGGCTATTGTAGTTTAGGAGATATTGGCAGATTTAGCCATTTTGGGGGGTATGAAAATTTATGAAAAGTTCAATTACACCATGATTTCTCTATGTTCCCGAGGGCCTACAGTTACAACTCCGCTACCAGACTGTAGCAAATCAAAAGTTACGTCGAATGAGCCTATCGGCGTATTCCTGGCTATTGTAGTTTAGGAGATATTGGCAGATTTAGCCATTTTGGGGGGTATGAAAATTTATGAAAAGTTCAATTACACCATGATTTCTCTATGTTCCCGAGGGCCTACAGTTACAACTCCGCTACCAGACTGTAGCAAATCAAAAGTTACGTCGAATGAGCCTATCGGCGTATTCCTGGCTATTGTAGTTTAGGAGATATTGGCAGATTTAGCCATTTTGGGGGGTATGAAAATTTATGAAAAGTTCAATTACACCATGATTTCTCTATGTTCCCGAGGGCCTACAGTTACAACTCCGCTACCAGACTGTAGCAAATCAAAAGTTACGTCGAATGAGCCTATCGGCGTATTCCTGGCTATTGTAGTTTAGGAGATATTGGCAGATTTAGCCATTTTGGGGGGTATGAAAATTTATGAAAAGTTCAATTACACCATGATTTCTCTATGTTCCCGAGGGCCTACAGTTACAACTCCGCTACCAGACTGTAGCAAATCAAAAGTTACGTCGAATGAGCCTATCGGCGTATTCCTGGCTATTGTAGTTTAGGAGATATTGGCAGATTTAGCCATTTTGGGGGGTATGAAAATTTATGAAAAGTTCAATTACACCATGATTTCTCTATGTTCCCGAGGGCCTACAGTTACAACTCCGCTACCAGACTGTAGCAAATCAAAAGTTACGTCGAATGAGCCTATCGGCGTATTCCTGGCTATTGTAGTTTAGGAGATATTGGCAGATTTAGCCATTTTGGGGGGTATGAAAATTTATGAAAAGTTCAATTACACCATGATTTCTCTATGTTCCCGAGGGCCTACAGTTACAACTCCGCTACCAGACTGTAGCAAATCAAAAGTTACGTCGAATGAGCCTATCGGCGTATTCCTGGCTATTGTAGTTTAGGAGATATTGGCAGATTTAGCCATTTTGGGGGGTATGAAAATTTATGAAAAGTTCAATTACACCATGATTTCTCTATGTTCCCGAGGGCCTACAGTTACAACTCCGCTACCAGACTGTAGCAAATCAAAAGTTACGTCGAATGAGCCTATCGGCGTATTCCTGGCTATTGTAGTTTAGGAGATATTGGCAGATTTAGCCATTTTGGGGGGTATGAAAATTTATGAAAAGTTCAATTACACCATGATTTCTCTATGTTCCCGAGGGCCTACAGTTACAACTCCGCACCAGACTGTAGCAAATCAAAAGTTACGTCGAATGAGCCTATCGGCGTATTCCTGGCTATTGTAGTTTAGGAGATATTGGCAGATTTAGCCATTTTGGGGGGTATGAAAATTTATGAAAAGTTCAATTACACCATGATTTCTCTATGTTCCCGAGGGCCTACAGTTACAACTCCGCTACCAGACTGTAGCAAATCAAAAGTTACGTCGAATGAGCCTATCGGCGTATTCCTGGCTATTGTAGTTTAGGAGATATTGGCAGATTTAGCCATTTTGGGGGGTATGAAAATTTATGAAAAGTTCAATTACACCATGATTTCTCTATGTTCCCGAGGGCCTACAGTTACAACTCCGCTACCAGACTGTAGCAAATCAAAAGTTACGTCGAATGAGCCTATCGGCGTATTCCTGGCTATTGTAGTTTAGGAGATATTGGCAGATTTAGCCATTTTGGGGGGTATGAAAATTTATGAAAAGTTCAATTACACCATGATTTCTCTATGTTCCCGAGGGCCTACAGTTACAACTCCGCTACCAGACTGTAGCAAATCAAAAGTTACGTCGAATGAGCCTATCGGCGTATTCCTGGCTATTGTAGTTTAGGAGATATTGGCAGATTTAGCCATTTTGGGGGGTATGAAAATTTATGAAAAGTTCAATTACACCATGATTTCTCTATGTTCCCGAGGGCCTACAGTTACAACTCCGCTACCAGACTGTAGCAAATCAAAAGTTACGTCGAATGAGCCTATCGGCGTATTCCTGGCTATTGTAGTTTAGGAGATATTGGCAGATTTAGCCATTTTGGGGGGTATGAAAATTTATGAAAAGTTCAATTACACCATGATTTCTCTATGTTCCCGAGGGCCTACAGTTACAACTCCGCTACCAGACTGTAGCAAATCAAAAGTTACGTCGAATGAGCCTATCGGCGTATTCCTGGCTATTGTAGTTTAGGAGATATTGGCAGATTTAGCCATTTTTGGGGGGTATGAAAATTTATGAAAAGTTCAATTACACCATGATTTCTCTATGTTCCCGAGGGCCTACAGTTACAACTCCGCTACCAGACTGTAGCAAATCAAAAGTTACGTCGAATGAGCCTATCGGCGTATTCCTGGCTATTGTAGTTTAGGAGATATTGGCAGATTTAGCCATTTTGGGGGGTATGAAAATTTATGAAAAGTTCAATTACACCATTTCTCTATGTTCCCGAGGGCCTACAGTTACAACTCCGCTACCAGACTGTAGCAAATCAAAAGTTACGTCGAATGAGCCTATCGGCGTATTCCTGGCTATTGTAGTTTAGGAGATATTGGCAGATTTAGCCATTTTGGGGGGTATGAAAATTTATGAAAAGTTCAATTACACCATGATTTCTCTATGTTCCCGAGGGCCTACAGTTACAACTCCGCTACCAGACTGTAGCAAATCAAAAGTTACGTCGAATGAGCCTATCGGCGTATTCCTGGCTATTGTAGTTTAGGAGATATTGGCAGATTTAGCCATTTTGGGGGGTATGAAAATTTATGAAAAGTTCAATTACACCATGATTTCTCTATGTTCCCGAGGGCCTACAGTTACAACTCCGCTACCAGACTGTAGCAAATCAAAAGTTACGTCGAATGAGCCTATCGGCGTATTCCTGGCTATTGTAGTTTAGGAGATATTGGCAGATTTAGCCATTTTGGGGGGTATGAAAATTTATGAAAAGTTCAATTACACCATGATTTCTCTATGTTCCCGAGGGCCTACAGTTACAACTCCGCTACCAGACTGTAGCAAATCAAAAGTTACGTCGAATGAGCCTATCGGCGTATTCCTGGCTATTGTAGTTTAGGAGATATTGGCAGATTTAGCCATTTTGGGGGGTATGAAAATTTATGAAAAGTTCAATTACACCATGATTTCTCTATGTTCCCGAGGGCCTACAGTTACAACTCCGCTACCAGACTGTAGCAAATCAAAAGTTACGTCGAATGAGCCTATCGGCGTATTCCTGGCTATTGTAGTTTAGGAGATATTGGCAGATTTAGCCATTTTGGGGGGTATGAAAATTTATGAAAAGTTCAATTACACCATGATTTCTCTATGTTCCCGAGGGCCTACAGTTACAACTCCGCTACCAGACTGTAGCAAATCAAAAGTTACGTCGAATGAGCCTATCGGCGTATTCCTGGCTATTGTAGTTTAGGAGATATTGGCAGATTTAGCCATTTTGGGGGGTATGAAAATTTATGAAAAGTTCAATTACACCATGATTTCTCTATGTTCCCGAGGGCCTACAGTTACAACTCCGCTACCAGACTGTAGCAAATCAAAAGTTACGTCGAATGAGCCTATCGGCGTATTCCTGGCTATTGTAGTTTAGGAGATATTGGCAGATTTAGCCATTTTGGGGGGTATGAAAATTTATGAAAAGTTCAATTACACCATGATTTCTCTATGTTCCCGAGGGCCTACAGTTACAACTCCGCTACCAGACTGTAGCAAATCAAAAGTTACGTCGAATGAGCCTATCGGCGTATTCCTGGCTATTGTAGTTTAGGAGATATTGGCAGATTTAGCCATTTTGGGGGGTATGAAAATTTATGAAAAGTTCAATTACACCATGATTTCTCTATGTTCCCGAGGGCCTACAGTTACAACTCCGCTACCAGACTGTAGCAAATCAAAAGTTACGTCGAATGAGCCTATCGGCGTATTCCTGGCTATTGTAGTTTAGGAGATATTGGCAGATTTAGCCATTTTGGGGGGTATGAAAATTTATGAAAAGTTCAATTACACCATGATTTCTCTATGTTCCCGAGGGCCTACAGTTACAACTCCGCTACCAGACTGTAGCAAATCAAAAGTTACGTCGAATGAGCCTATCGGCGTATTCCTGGCTATTGTAGTTTAGGAGATATTGGCAGATTTAGCCATTTTGGGGGGTATGAAAATTTATGAAAAGTTCAATTACACCATGATTTCTCTATGTTCCCGAGGGCCTACAGTTACAACTCCGCTACCAGACTGTAGCAAATCAAAAGTTACGTCGAATGAGCCTATCGGCGTATTCCTGGCTATTGTAGTTTAGGAGATATTGGCAGATTTAGCCATTTTGGGGGGTATGAAAATTTATGAAAAGTTCAATTACACCATGATTTCTCTATGTTCCCGAGGGCCTACAGTTACAACTCCGCTACCAGACTGTAGCAAATCAAAAGTTACGTCGAATGAGCCTATCGGCGTATTCCTGGCTATTGTAGTTTAGGAGATATTGGCAGATTTAGCCATTTTGGGGGGTATGAAAATTTATGAAAAGTTCAATTACACCATGATTTCTCTATGTTCCCGAGGGCCTACAGTTACAACTCCGCTACCAGACTGTAGCAAATCAAAAGTTACGTCGAATGAGCCTATCGGCGTATTCCTGGCTATTGTAGTTTAGGAGATATTGGCAGATTTAGCCATTTTGGGGGGTATGAAAATTTATGAAAAGTTCAATTACACCATGATTTCTCTATGTTCCCGAGGGCCTACAGTTACAACTCCGCTACCAGACTGTAGCAAATCAAAAGTTACGTCGAATGAGCCTATCGGCGTATTCCTGGCTATTGTAGTTTAGGAGATATTGGCAGATTTAGCCATTTTGGGGGGTATGAAAATTTATGAAAAGTTCAATTACACCATGATTTCTCTATGTTCCCGAGGGCCTACAGTTACAACTCCGCTACCAGACTGTAGCAAATCAAAAGTTACGTCGAATGAGCCTATCGGCGTATTCCTGGCTATTGTAGTTTAGGAGATATTGGCAGATTTAGCCATTTTGGGGGGTATGAAAATTTATGAAAAGTTCAATTACACCATGATTTCTCTATGTTCCCGAGGGCCTACAGTTACAACTCCGCTACCAGACTGTAGCAAATCAAAAGTTACGTCGAATGAGCCTATCGGCGTATTCCTGGCTATTGTAGTTTAGGAGATATTGGCAGATTTAGCCATTTTGGGGGGTATGAAAATTTATGAAAAGTTCAATTACACCATGATTTCTCTATGTTCCCGAGGGCCTACAGTTACAACTCCGCTACCAGACTGTAGCAAATCAAAAGTTACGTCGAATGAGCCTATCGGCGTATTCCTGGCTATTGTAGTTTAGGAGATATTGGCAGATTTAGCCATTTTGGGGGGTATGAAAATTTATGAAAAGTTCAATTACACCATGATTTCTCTATGTTCCCGAGGGCCTACAGTTACAACTCCGCTACCAGACTGTAGCAAATCAAAAGTTACGTCGAATGAGCCTATCGGCGTATTCCTGGCTATTGTAGTTTAGGAGATATTGGCAGATTTAGCCATTTTGGGGGGTATGAAAATTTATGAAAAGTTCAATTACACCATGATTTCTCTATGTTCCCGAGGGCCTACAGTTACAACTCCGCTACCAGACTGTAGCAAATCAAAAGTTACGTCGAATGAGCCTATCGGCGTATTCCTGGCTATTGTAGTTTAGGAGATATTGGCAGATTTAGCCATTTTGGGGGGTATGAAAATTTATGAAAAGTTCAATTACACCATGATTTCTCTATGTTCCCGAGGGCCTACAGTTACAACTCCGCTACCAGACTGTAGCAAATCAAAAGTTACGTCGAATGAGCCTATCGGCGTATTCCTGGCTATTGTAGTTTAGGAGATATTGGCAGATTTAGCCATTTTGGGGGGTATGAAAATTTATGAAAAGTTCAATTACACCATGATTTCTCTATGTTCCCGAGGGCCTACAGTTACAACTCCGCTACCAGACTGTAGCAAATCAAAAGTTACGTCGAATGAGCCTATCGGCGTATTCCTGGCTATTGTAGTTTAGGAGATATTGGCAGATTTAGCCATTTTGGGGGGTATGAAAATTTATGAAAAGTTCAATTACACCATGATTTCTCTATGTTCCCGAGGGCCTACAGTTACAACTCCGCTACCAGACTGTAGCAAATCAAAAGTTACGTCGAATGAGCCTATCGGCGTATTCCTGGCTATTGTAGTTTAGGAGATATTGGCAGATTTAGCCATTTTGGGGGGTATGAAAATTTATGAAAAGTTCAATTACACCATGATTTCTCTATGTTCCCGAGGGCCTACAGTTACAACTCCGCTACCAGACTGTAGCAAATCAAAAGTTACGTCGAATGAGCCTATCGGCGTATTCCTGGCTATTGTAGTTTAGGAGATATTGGCAGATTTAGCCATTTTGGGGGGTATGAAAATTTATGAAAAGTTCAATTACACCATGATTTCTCTATGTTCCCGAGGGCCTACAGTTACAACTCCGCTACCAGACTGTAGCAAATCAAAAGTTACGTCGAATGAGCCTATCGGCGTATTCCTGGCTATTGTAGTTTAGGAGATATTGGCAGATTTAGCCATTTTGGGGGGTATGAAAATTTATGAAAAGTTCAATTACACCATGATTTCTCTATGTTCCCGAGGGCCTACAGTTACAACTCCGCTACCAGACTGTAGCAAATCAAAAGTTACGTCGAATGAGCCTATCGGCGTATTCCTGGCTATTGTAGTTTAGGAGATATTGGCAGATTTAGCCATTTTGGGGGGTATGAAAATTTATGAAAAGTTCAATTACACCATGATTTCTCTATGTTCCCGAGGGCCTACAGTTACAACTCCGCTACCAGACTGTAGCAAATCAAAAGTTACGTCGAATGAGCCTATCGGCGTATTCCTGGCTATTGTAGTTTAGGAGATATTGGCAGATTTAGCCATTTTGGGGGGTATGAAAATTTATGAAAAGTTCAATTACACCATGATTTCTCTATGTTCCCGAGGGCCTACAGTTACAACTCCGCTACCAGACTGTAGCAAATCAAAAGTTACGTCGAATGAGCCTATCGGCGTATTCCTGGCTATTGTAGTTTAGGAGATATTGGCAGATTTAGCCATTTTGGGGGGTATGAAAATTTATGAAAAGTTCAATTACACCATGATTTCTCTATGTTCCCGAGGGCCTACAGTTACAACTCCGCTACCAGACTGTAGCAAATCAAAAGTTACGTCGAATGAGCCTATCGGCGTATTCCTGGCTATTGTAGTTTAGGAGATATTGGCAGATTTAGCCATTTTGGGGGGTATGAAAATTTATGAAAAGTTCAATTACACCATGATTTCTCTATGTTCCCGAGGGCCTACAGTTACAACTCCGCTACCAGACTGTAGCAAATCAAAAGTTACGTCGAATGAGCCTATCGGCGTATTCCTGGCTATTGTAGTTTAGGAGATATTGGCAGATTTAGCCATTTTGGGGGGTATGAAAATTTATGAAAAGTTCAATTACACCATGATTTCTCTATGTTCCCGAGGGCCTACAGTTACAACTCCGCTACCAGACTGTAGCAAATCAAAAGTTACGTCGAATGAGCCTATCGGCGTATTCCTGGCTATTGTAGTTTAGGAGATATTGGCAGATTTAGCCATTTTGGGGGGTATGAAAATTTATGAAAAGTTCAATTACACCATGATTTCTCTATGTTCCCGAGGGCCTACAGTTACAACTCCGCTACCAGACTGTAGCAAATCAAAAGTTACGTCGAATGAGCCTATCGGCGTATTCCTGGCTATTGTAGTTTAGGAGATATTGGCAGATTTAGCCATTTTGGGGGGTATGAAAATTTATGAAAAGTTCAATTACACCATGATTTCTCTATGTTCCCGAGGGCCTACAGTTACAACTCCGCTACCAGACTGTAGCAAATCAAAAGTTACGTCGAATGAGCCTATCGGCGTATTCCTGGCTATTGTAGTTTAGGAGATATTGGCAGATTTAGCCATTTTGGGGGGTATGAAAATTTATGAAAAGTTCAATTACACCATGATTTCTCTATGTTCCCGAGGGCCTACAGTTACAACTCCGCTACCAGACTGTAGCAAATCAAAAGTTACGTCGAATGAGCCTATCGGCGTATTCCTGGCTATTGTAGTTTAGGAGATATTGGCAGATTTAGCCATTTTGGGGGGTATGAAAATTTATGAAAAGTTCAATTACACCATGATTTCTCTATGTTCCCGAGGGCCTACAGTTACAACTCCGCTACCAGACTGTAGCAAATCAAAAGTTACGTCGAATGAGCCTATCGGCGTATTCCTGGCTATTGTAGTTTAGGAGATATTGGCAGATTTAGCCATTTTGGGGGGTATGAAAATTTATGAAAAGTTCAATTACACCATGATTTCTCTATGTTCCCGAGGGCCTACAGTTACAACTCCGCTACCAGACTGTAGCAAATCAAAAGTTACGTCGAATGAGCCTATCGGCGTATTCCTGGCTATTGTAGTTTAGGAGATATTGGCAGATTTAGCCATTTTGGGGGGTATGAAAATTTATGAAAAGTTCAATTACACCATGATTTCTCTATGTTCCCGAGGGCCTACAGTTACAACTCCGCTACCAGACTGTAGCAAATCAAAAGTTACGTCGAATGAGCCTATCGGCGTATTCCTGGCTATTGTAGTTTAGGAGATATTGGCAGATTTAGCCATTTTGGGGGGTATGAAAATTTATGAAAAGTTCAATTACACCATGATTTCTCTATGTTCCCGAGGGCCTACAGTTACAACTCCGCTACCAGACTGTAGCAAATCAAAAGTTACGTCGAATGAGCCTATCGGCGTATTCCTGGCTATTGTAGTTTAGGAGATATTGGCAGATTTAGCCATTTTGGGGGGTATGAAAATTTATGAAAAGTTCAATTACACCATGATTTCTCTATGTTCCCGAGGGCCTACAGTTACAACTCCGCTACCAGACTGTAGCAAATCAAAAGTTACGTCGAATGAGCCTATCGGCGTATTCCTGGCTATTGTAGTTTAGGAGATATTGGCAGATTTAGCCATTTTGGGGGGTATGAAAATTTATGAAAAGTTCAATTACACCATGATTTCTCTATGTTCCCGAGGGCCTACAGTTACAACTCCGCTACCAGACTGTAGCAAATCAAAAGTTACGTCGAATGAGCCTATCGGCGTATTCCTGGCTATTGTAGTTTAGGAGATATTGGCAGATTTAGCCATTTTGGGGGGTATGAAAATTTATGAAAAGTTCAATTACACCATGATTTCTCTATGTTCCCGAGGGCCTACAGTTACAACTCCGCTACCAGACTGTAGCAAATCAAAAGTTACGTCGAATGAGCCTATCGGCGTATTCCTGGCTATTGTAGTTTAGGAGATATTGGCAGATTTAGCCATTTTGGGGGGTATGAAAATTTATGAAAAGTTCAATTACACCATGATTTCTCTATGTTCCCGAGGGCCTACAGTTACAACTCCGCTACCAGACTGTAGCAAATCAAAAGTTACGTCGAATGAGCCTATCGGCGTATTCCTGGCTATTGTAGTTTAGGAGATATTGGCAGATTTAGCCATTTTGGGGGGTATGAAAATTTATGAAAAGTTCAATTACACCATGATTTCTCTATGTTCCCGAGGGCCTACAGTTACAACTCCGCTACCAGACTGTAGCAAATCAAAAGTTACGTCGAATGAGCCTATCGGCGTATTCCTGGCTATTGTAGTTTAGGAGATATTGGCAGATTTAGCCATTTTGGGGGGTATGAAAATTTATGAAAAGTTCAATTACACCATGATTTCTCTATGTTCCCGAGGGCCTACAGTTACAACTCCGCTACCAGACTGTAGCAAATCAAAAGTTACGTCGAATGAGCCTATCGGCGTATTCCTGGCTATTGTAATTTAGGAGATATTGGCAGATTTAGCCATTTTGGGGGGTATGAAAATTTATGAAAAGTTCAATTACACCATGATTTCTCTATGTTCCCGAGGGCCTACAGTTACAACTCCGCTACCAGACTGTAGCAAATCAAAAGTTACGTCGAATGAGCCTATCGGCGTATTCCTGGCTATTGTAGTTTAGGAGATATTGGCAGATTTAGCCATTTTGGGGGGTATGAAAATTTATGAAAAGTTCAATTACACCATGATTTCTCTATGTTCCCGAGGGCCTACAGTTACAACTCCGCTACCAGACTGTAGCAAATCAAAAGTTACGTCGAATGAGCCTATCGGCGTATTCCTGGCTATTGTAGTTTAGGAGATATTGGCAGATTTAGCCATTTTGGGGGGTATGAAAATTTATGAAAAGTTCAATTACACCATGATTTCTCTATGTTCCCGAGGGCCTACAGTTACAACTCCGCTACCAGACTGTAGCAAATCAAAAGTTACGTCGAATGAGCCTATCGGCGTATTCCTGGCTATTGTAGTTTAGGAGATATTGGCAGATTTAGCCATTTTGGGGGGTATGAAAATTTATGAAAAGTTCAATTACACCATGATTTCTCTATGTTCCCGAGGGCCTACAGTTACAACTCCGCTACCAGACTGTAGCAAATCAAAAGTTACGTCGAATGAGCCTATCGGCGTATTCCTGGCTATTGTAGTTTAGGAGATATTGGCAGATTTAGCCATTTTGGGGGGTATGAAAATTTATGAAAAGTTCAATTACACCATGATTTCTCTATGTTCCCGAGGGCCTACAGTTACAACTCCGCTACCAGACTGTAGCAAATCAAAAGTTACGTCGAATGAGCCTATCGGCGTATTCCTGGCTATTGTAGTTTAGGAGATATTGGCAGATTTAGCCATTTTGGGGGGTATGAAAATTTATGAAAAGTTCAATTACACCATGATTTCTCCATGTTCCCGAGGGCCTACAGTTACAACTCCGCTACCAGACTGTAGCAAATCAAAAGTTACGTCGAATGAGCCTATCGGCGTATTCCTGGCTATTGTAGTTTAGGAGATATTGGCAGATTTAGCCATTTTGGGGGGTATGAAAATTTATGAAAAGTTCAATTACACCATGATTTCTCTATGTTCCCGAGGGCCTACAGTTACAACTCCGCTACCAGACTGTAGCAAATCAAAAGTTACGTCGAATGAGCCTATCGGCGTATTCCTGGCTATTGTAGTTTAGGAGATATTGGCAGATTTAGCCATTTTGGGGGGTATGAAAATTTATGAAAAGTTCAATTACACCATGATTTCTCTATGTTCCCGAGGGCCTACAGTTACAAGCTCCGCTACCAGACTGTAGCAAATCAAAAGTTACGTCGAATGAGCCTATCGGCGTATTCCTGGCTATTGTAGTTTAGGAGATATTGGCAGATTTAGCCATTTTGGGGGGTATGAAAATTTATGAAAAGTTCAATTACACCATGATTTCTCCATGTTCCCGAGGGCCTACAGTTACAACTCCGCTACCAGACTGTAGCAAATCAAAAGTTACGTCGAATGAGCCTATCGGCGTATTCCTGGCTATTGTAGTTTAGGAGATATTGGCAGATTTAGCCATTTTGGGGGGTATGAAAATTTATGAAAAGTTCAATTACACCATGATTTCTCTATGTTCCCGAGGGCCTACAGTTACAACTCCGCTACCAGACTGTAGCAAATCAAAAGTTACGTCGAATGAGCCTATCGGCGTATTCCTGGCTATTGTAGTTTAGGAGATATTGGCAGATTTAGCCATTTTGGGGGGTATGAAAATTTATGAAAAGTTCAATTACACCATGATTTCTCTATGTTCCCGAGGGCCTACAGTTACAACTCCGCTACCAGACTGTAGCAAATCAAAAGTTACGTCGAATGAGCCTATCGGCGTATTCCTGGCTATTGTAGTTTAGGAGATATTGGCAGATTTAGCCATTTTGGGGGGTATGAAAATTTATGAAAAGTTCAATTACACCATGATTTCTCTATGTTCCCGAGGGCCTACAGTTACAACTCCGCTACCAGACTGTAGCAAAACAAAAGTTACGTCGAATGAGCCTATCGGCGTATTCCTGGCTATTGTAGTTTAGGAGATATTGGCAGATTTAGCCATTTTGGGGGGTATAAAAATTTATGAAATGTTCAATTACACCATGATTTCTCTATGTTCCCGAGGGCCTACAGTTACAACTCCGCTACCAGACTGTAGCAAATCAAAAGTTACGTCGAATGAGCCTATCGTCCTATTCCTGGCTATTGTAGTTTAGGAGATATTGGCAGATTTAGCCATTTTTGGGGGTATGAAAATTTATGAAAAGTTCAATTACACCATGATTTCTCCATGTTCCCGAGGGCCTACAGTTACAACTCCGCTACCAGACTGTAGCAAATCAAAAGTTACGTCGAATGAGCCTATCGGCGTATTCCTGGCTATTGTAGTTTAGGAGATATTGGCAGATTTAGCCATTTTGGGGGGTATGAAAATTTATGAAAAGTTCAATTACACCATGATTCCTCTATGTTCCCGAGGGCCTACAGTTACAACTCCGCTACCAGACTGTAGCAAATCAAAAGTTACGTCGAATGAGCCTATCGGCGTATTCCTGGCTATTGTAGTTTAGGAGATATTGGCAGATTTAGCCATTTTGGGGGGTATGAAAATTTATGAAAAGTTCAATTACACCATGATTTCTCTATGTTCCCGAGGGCCTACAGTTACAACTCCGCTACCAGACTGTAGCAAATCAAAAGTTACGTCGAATGAGCCTATCGGCGTATTCCTGGCTATTGTAGTTTAGGAGATATTGGCAGATTTAGCCATTTTGGGGGGTATGAAAATTTATGAAAAGTTCAATTACACCATGATTTCTCTATGTTCCCGAGGGCCTACAGTTACAACTCCGCTACCAGACTGTAGCAAATCAAAAGTTACGTCGAATGAGCCTATCGGCGTATTCCTGGCTATTGTAGTTTAGAGATATTGGCAGATTTAGCCATTTTGGGGGGTATGAAAATTTATGAAAAGTTCAATTACACCATGATTTCTCTATGTTCCCGAGGGCCTACAGTTACAACTCCGCTACCAGACTGTAGCAAATCAAAAGTTACGTCGAATGAGCCTATCGGCGTATTCCTGGCTATTGTAGTTTAGGAGATATTGGCAGATTTAGCCATTTTGGGGGGTATGAAAATTTATGAAAAGTTCAATTACACCATGATTTCTCCATGTTCCCGAGGGCCTACAGTTACAACTCCGCTACCAGACTGTAGCAAATCAAAAGTTACGTCGAATGAGCCTATCGGCGTATTCCTGGCTATTGTAGTTTAGGAGATATTGGCAGATTTAGCCATTTTGGGGGGTATGAAAATTTATGAAAAGTTCAATTACACCATGATTTCTCTATGTTCCCGAGGGCCTACAGTTACAACTCCGCTACCAGACTGTAGCAAATCAAAAGTTACGTCGAATGAGCCTATCGGCGTATTCCTGGCTATTGTAGTTTAGGAGATATTGGCAGATTTAGCCATTTTGGGGGGTATGAAAATTTATGAAAAGTTCAATTACACCATGATTTCTCTATGTTCCCGAGGGCCTACAGTTACAACTCCGCTACCAGACTGTAGCAAATCAAAAGTTACGTCGAATGAGCCTATCGGCGTATTCCTGGCTATTGTAGTTTAGGAGATATTGGCAGATTTAGCCATTTTGGGGGGTATGAAAATTTATGAAAAGTTCAATTACACCATGATTTCTCTATGTTCCCGAGGGCCTACAGTTACAACTCCGCTACCAGACTGTAGCAAATCAAAAGTTACGTCGAATGAGCCTATCGGCGTATTCCTGGCTATTGTAGTTTAGGAGATATTGGCAGATTTAGCCATTTTGGGGGGTATGAAAATTTATGAAAAGTTCAATTACACCATGATTTCTCTATGTTCCCGAGGGCCTACAGTTACAACTCCGCTACCAGACTGTAGCAAATCAAAAGTTACGTCGAATGAGCCTATCGGCGTATTCCTGGCTATTGTAGTTTAGGAGATATTGGCAGATTTAGCCATTTTGGGGGGTATGAAAATTTATGAAAAGTTCAATTACACCATGATTTCTCTATGTTCCCGAGGGCCTACAGTTACAACTCCGCTACCAGACTGTAGCAAATCAAAAGTTACGTCGAATGAGCCTATCGGCGTATTCCTGGCTATTGTAGTTTAGGAGATATTGGCAGATTTAGCCATTTTGGGGGGTATGAAAATTTATGAAAAGTTCAATTACACCATGATTTCTCTATGTTCCCGAGGGCCTACAGTTACAACTCCGCTACCAGACTGTAGCAAATCAAAAGTTACGTCGAATGAGCCTATCGGCGTATTCCTGGCTATTGTAGTTTAGGAGATATTGGCAGATTTAGCCATTTTGGGGGGTATGAAAATTTATGAAAAGTTCAATTACACCATGATTTCTCTATGTTCCCGAGGGCCTACAGTTACAACTCCGCTACCAGACTGTAGCAAATCAAAAGTTACGTCGAATGAGCCTATCGGCGTATTCCTGGCTATTGTAGTTTAGGAGATATTGGCAGATTTAGCCATTTTGGGGGGTATGAAAATTTATGAAAAGTTCAATTACACCATGATTTCTCTATGTTCCCGAGGGCCTACAGTTACAACTCCGCTACCAGACTGTAGCAAATCAAAAGTTACGTCGAATGAGCCTATCGGCGTATTCCTGGCTATTGTAGTTTAGGAGATATTGGCAGATTTAGCCATTTTGGGGGGTATGAAAATTTATGAAAAGTTCAATTACACCATGATTTCTCTATGTTCCCGAGGGCCTACAGTTACAACTCCGCTACCAGACTGTAGCAAATCAAAAGTTACGTCGAATGAGCCTATCGGCGTATTCCTGGCTATTGTAGTTTAGGAGATATTGGCAGATTTAGCCATTTTGGGGGGTATGAAAATTTATGAAAAGTTCAATTACACCATGATTTCTCTATGTTCCCGAGGGCCTACAGTTACAACTCCGCTACCAGACTGTAGCAAATCAAAAGTTACGTCGAATGAGCCTATCGGCGTATTCCTGGCTATTGTAGTTTAGGAGATATTGGCAGATTTAGCCATTTTGGGGGGTATGAAAATTTATGAAAAGTTCAATTACACCATGATTTCTCTATGTTCCCGAGGGCCTACAGTTACAACTCCGCTACCAGACTGTAGCAAATCAAAAGTTACGTCGAATGAGCCTATCGGCGTATTCCTGGCTATTGTAGTTTAGGAGATATTGGCAGATTTAGCCATTTTGGGGGGTATGAAAATTTATGAAAAGTTCAATTACACCATGATTTCTCCATGTTCCCGAGGGCCTACAGTTACAACTCCGCTACCAGACTGTAGCAAATCAAAAGTTACGTCGAATGAGCCTATCGGCGTATTCCTGGCTATTGTAGTTTAGGAGATATTGGGCAGATTTAGCCATTTTGGGGGGTATGAAAATTTATGAAAAGTTCAATTACACCATGATTTCTCTATGTTCCCGAGGGCCTACAGTTACAACTCCGCTACCAGACTGTAGCAAATCAAAAGTTACGTCGAATGAGCCTATCGGCGTATTCCTGGCTATTGTAGTTTAGGAGATATTGGCAGATTTAGCCATTTTGGGGGGTATGAAAATTTATGAAAAGTTCAATTACACCATGATTTCTCTATGTTCCCGAGGGCCTACAGTTACAACTCCGCTACCAGACTGTAGCAAATCAAAAGTTACGTCGAATGAGCCTATCGGCGTATTCCTGGCTATTGTAGTTTAGGAGATATTGGCAGATTTAGCCATTTTGGGGGGTATGAAAATTTATGAAAAGTTCAATTACACCATGATTTCTCTATGTTCCCGAGGGCCTACAGTTACAACTCCGCTACCAGACTGTAGCAAATCAAAAGTTACGTCGAATGAGCCTATCGGCGTATTCCTGGCTATTGTAGTTTAGGAGATATTGGCAGATTTAGCCATTTTGGGGGGTATGAAAATTTATGAAAAGTTCAATTACACCATGATTTCTCCATGTTCCCGAGGGCCTACAGTTACAACTCCGCTACCAGACTGTAGCAAATCAAAAGTTACGTCGAATGAGCCTATCGGCGTATTCCTGGCTATTGTAGTTTAGGAGATATTGGCAGATTTAGCCATTTTGGGGGGTATGAAAATTTATGAAAAGTTCAATTACACCATGATTTCTCTATGTTCCCGAGGGCCTACAGTTACAACTCCGCTACCAGACTGTAGCAAATCAAAAGTTACGTCGAATGAGCCTATCGGCGTATTCCTGGCTATTGTAGTTTAGGAGATATTGGCAGATTTAGCCATTTTGGGGGGTATGAAAATTTATGAAAAGTTCAATTACACCATGATTTCTCTATGTTCCCGAGGGCCTACAGTTACAAGCTCCGCTACCAGACTGTAGCAAATCAAAAGTTACGTCGAATGAGCCTATCGGCGTATTCCTGGCTATTGTAGTTTAGGAGATATTGGCAGATTTAGCCATTTTGGGGGGTATGAAAATTTATGAAAAGTTCAATTACACCATGATTTCTCCATGTTCCCGAGGGCCTACAGTTACAACTCCGCTACCAGACTGTAGCAAATCAAAAGTTACGTCGAATGAGCCTATCGGCGTATTCCTGGCTATTGTAGTTTAGGAGATATTGGCAGATTTAGCCATTTTTGGGGGTATGAAAATTTATGAAAAGTTCAATTACACCATGATTTCTCTATGTTCCCGAGGGCCTACAGTTACAACTCCGCTACCAGACTGTAGCAAATCAGAAAGTTACGTCGAATGAGCCTATCGGCGTATTCCTGGCTATTGTAGTTTAGGAGATATTGGCAGATTTAGCCATTTTGGGGGGTATGAAAATTTATGAAAAGTTCAATTACACCATGATTTCTCTATGTTCCCGAGGGCCTACAGTTACAACTCCGCTACCAGACTGTAGCAAATCAAAAGTTACGTCGAATGAGCCTATCGGCGTATTCCTGGCTATTGTAGTTTAGGAGATATTGGCAGATTTAGCCATTTTGGGGGTATGAAAATTTATGAAAAGTTCAATTACACCATGATTTCTCTATGTTCCCGAGGGCCTACAGTTACAACTCCGCTACCAGACTGTAGCAAAACAAAAGTTACGTCGAATGAGCCTATCGGCGTATTCCTGGCTATTGTAGTTTAGGAGATATTGACAGATTTAGCCATTTTGGGGGGTATAAAAATTTATGAAATGTTCAATTACACCATGATTTCTCTATGTTCCCGAGGGCCTACAGTTACAACTCCGCTACCAGACTGTAGCAAATCAAAAGTTACGTCGAATGAGCCTATCGTCCGTATTCCTGGCTATTGTAGTTTAGGAGATATTGGCAGATTTAGCCATTTTGGGGGGTATGAAAATTTATGAAAAGTTCAATTACACCATGATTTCTCTATGTTCCCGAGGGCCTACAGTTACAACTCCGCTACCAGACTGTAGCAAATCAAAAGTTACGTCGAATGAGCCTATCGGCGTATTCCTGGCTATTGTAGTTTAGGAGATATTGGCAGATTTAGCCATTTTGGGGGGTATGAAAATTTATGAAAAGTTCAATTACACCATGATTTCTCTATGTTCCCGAGGGCCTACAGTTACAACTCCGCTACCAGACTGTAGCAAATCAAAAGTTACGTCGAATGAGCCTATCGGCGTATTCCTGGCTATTGTAGTTTAGGAGATATTGGCAGATTTAGCCATTTTGGGGGGTATGAAAATTTATGAAAAGTTCAATTACACCATGATTTCTCTATGTTCCCGAGGGCCTACAGTTACAACTCCGCTACCAGACTGTAGCAAATCAAAAGTTACGTCGAATGAGCCTATCGGCGTATTCCTGGCTATTGTAGTTTAGGAGATATTGGCAGATTTAGCCATTTTGGGGGGTATGAAAATTTATGAAAAGTTCAATTACACCATGATTTCTCTATGTTCCCGAGGGCCTACAGTTACAACTCCGCTACCAGACTGTAGCAAATCAAAAGTTACGTCGAATGAGCCTATCGGCGTATTCCTGGCTATTGTAGTTTAGGAAGATATTGGCAGATTTAGCCATTTTGGGGGGTATGAAAATTTATGAAAAGTTCAATTACACCATGATTTCTCTATGTTCCCGAGGGCCTACAGTTACAACTCCGCTACCAGACTGTAGCAAATCAAAAGTTACGTCGAATGAGCCTATCGGCGTATTCCTGGCTATTGTAGTTTAGGAGATATTGGCAGATTTAGCCATTTTGGGGGGTATGAAAATTTATGAAAAGTTCAATTACACCATGATTTCTCTATGTTCCCGAGGGCCTACAGTTACAACTCCGCTACCAGACTGTAGCAAATCAAAAGTTACGTCGAATGAGCCTATCGGCGTATTCCTGGCTATTGTAGTTTAGGAGATATTGGCAGATTTAGCCATTTTGGGGGGTATGAAAATTTATGAAAAGTTCAATTACACCATGATTTCTCTATGTTCCCGAGGGCCTACAGTTACAACTCCGCTACCAGACTGTAGCAAATCAAAAGTTACGTCGAATGAGCCTATCGGCGTATTCCTGGCTATTGTAGTTTAGGAGATATTGGCAGATTTAGCCATTTTGGGGGGGTATGAAAATTTATGAAAAGTTCAATTACACCATGATTTCTCTATGTTCCCGAGGGCCTACAGTTACAACTCCGCTACCAGACTGTAGCAAATCAAAAGTTACGTCGAATGAGCCTATCGGCGTATTCCTGGCTATTGTAGTTTAGGAGATATTGGCAGATTTAGCCATTTTGGGGGGTATGAAAATTTATGAAAAGTTCAATTACACCATGATTTCTCTATGTTCCCGAGGGCCTACAGTTACAACTCCGCTACCAGACTGTAGCAAATCAAAAGTTACGTCGAATGAGCCTATCGGCGTATTCCTGGCTATTGTAGTTTAGGAGATATTGGCAGATTTAGCCATTTTGGGGGGTATGAAAATTTATGAAAAGTTCAATTACACCATGATTTCTCTATGTTCCCGAGGGCCTACAGTTACAACTCCGCTACCAGACTGTAGCAAATCAAAAGTTACGTCGAATGAGCCTATCGGCGTATTCCTGGCTATTGTAGTTTAGGAGATATTGGCAGATTTAGCCATTTTGGGGGGTATGAAAATTTATGAAAAGTTCAATTACACCATGATTTCTCTATGTTCCCGAGGGCCTACAGTTACAACTCCGCTACCAGACTGTAGCAAATCAAAAGTTACGTCGAATGAGCCTATCGGCGTATTCCTGGCTATTGTAGTTTAGGAGATATTGGCAGATTTAGCCATTTTGGGGGGTATGAAAATTTATGAAAAGTTCAATTACACCATGATTTCTCTATGTTCCCGAGGGCCTAGCAGTTACAACTCCGCTACCAGACTGTAGCAAATCAAAAGTTACGTCGAATGAGCCTATCGGCGTATTCCTGGCTATTGTAGTTTAGGAGATATTGGCAGATTTAGCCATTTTGGGGGGTATGAAAATTTATGAAAAGTTCAATTACACCATGATTTCTCTATGTTCCCGAGGGCCTACAGTTACAACTCCGCTACCAGACTGTAGCAAATCAAAAGTTACGTCGAATGAGCCTATCGGCGTATTCCTGGCTATTGTAGTTTAGGAGATATTGGCAGATTTAGCCATTTTGGGGGGTATGAAAATTTATGAAAAGTTCAATTACACCATGATTTCTCTATGTTCCCGAGGGCCTACAGTTACAACTCCGCTACCAGACTGTAGCAAATCAAAAGTTACGTCGAATGAGCCTATCGGCGTATTCCTGGCTATTGTAGTTTAGGAGATATTGGCAGATTTAGCCATTTTGGGGGGTATGAAAATTTATGAAAAGTTCAATTACACCATGATTTCTCTATGTTCCCGAGGGCCTACAGTTACAACTCCGCTACCAGACTGTAGCAAATCAAAAGTTACGTCGAATGAGCCTATCGGCGTATTCCTGGCTATTGTAGTTTAGGAGATATTGGCAGATTTAGCCATTTTGGGGGGTATGAAAATTTATGAAAAGTTCAATTACACCATGATTTCTCTATGTTCCCGAGGGCCTACAGTTACAACTCCGCTACCAGACTGTAGCAAATCAAAAGTTACGTCGAATGAGCCTATCGGCGTATTCCTGGCTATTGTAGTTTAGGAGATATTGGCAGATTTAGCCATTTTGGGGGGTATGAAAATTTATGAAAAGTTCAATTACACCATGATTTCTCTATGTTCCCGAGGGCCTACAGTTACAACTCCGCTACCAGACTGTAGCAAATCAAAAGTTACGTCGAATGAGCCTATCGGCGTATTCCTGGCTATTGTAGTTTAGGAGATATTGGCAGATTTAGCCATTTTGGGGGGTATGAAAATTTATGAAAAGTTCAATTACACCATGATTTCTCTATGTTCCCGAGGGCCTACAGTTACAACTCCGCTACCAGACTGTAGCAAATCAAAAGTTACGTCGAATGAGCCTATCGGCGTATTCCTGGCTATTGTAGTTTAGGAGATATTGGCAGATTTAGCCATTTTGGGGGGTATGAAAATTTATGAAAAGTTCAATTACACCATGATTTCTCTATGTTCCCGAGGGCCTACAGTTACAACTCCGCTACCAGACTGTAGCAAATCAAAAGTTACGTCGAATGAGCCTATCGGCGTATTCCTGGCTATTGTAGTTTAGGAGATATTGGCAGATTTAGCCATTTTGGGGGGTATGAAAATTTATGAAAAGTTCAATTACACCATGATTTCTCTATGTTCCCGAGGGCCTACAGTTACAACTCCGCTACCAGACTGTAGCAAATCAAAAGTTACGTCGAATGAGCCTATCGGCGTATTCCTGGCTATTGTAGTTTAGGAGATATTGGCAGATTTAGCCATTTTGGGGGGTATGAAAATTTATGAAAAGTTCAATTACACCATGATTTCTCTATGTTCCCGAGGGCCTACAGTTACAACTCCGCTACCAGACTGTAGCAAATCAAAAGTTACGTCGAATGAGCCTATCGGCGTATTCCTGGCTATTGTAGTTTAGGAGATATTGGCAGATTTAGCCATTTTGGGGGGTATGAAAATTTATGAAAAGTTCAATTACACCATGATTTCTCTATGTTCCCGAGGGCCTACAGTTACAACTCCGCTACCAGACTGTAGCAAATCAAAAGTTACGTCGAATGAGCCTATCGGCGTATTCCTGGCTATTGTAGTTTAGGAGATATTGGCAGATTTAGCCATTTTGGGGGGTATGAAAATTTATGAAAAGTTCAATTACACCATGATTTCTCTATGTTCCCGAGGGCCTACAGTTACAACTCCGCTACCAGACTGTAGCAAATCAAAAGTTACGTCGAATGAGCCTATCGGCGTATTCCTGGCTATTGTAGTTTAGGAGATATTGGCAGATTTAGCCATTTTGGGGGGTATGAAAATTTATGAAAAGTTCAATTACACCATGATTTCTCTATGTTCCCGAGGGCCTACAGTTACAACTCCGCTACCAGACTGTAGCAAATCAAAAGTTACGTCGAATGAGCCTATCGGCGTATTCCTGGCTATTGTAGTTTAGGAGATATTGGCAGATTTAGCCATTTTGGGGGGTATGAAAATTTATGAAAAGTTCAATTACACCATGATTTCTCTATGTTCCCGAGGGCCTACAGTTACAACTCCGCTACCAGACTGTAGCAAATCAAAAGTTACGTCGAATGAGCCTATCGGCGTATTCCTGGCTATTGTAGTTTAGGAGATATTGGCAGATTTAGCCATTTTGGGGGGTATGAAAATTTATGAAAAGTTCAATTACACCATGATTTCTCTATGTTCCCGAGGGCCTACAGTTACAACTCCGCTACCAGACTGTAGCAAATCAAAAGTTACGTCGAATGAGCCTATCGGCGTATTCCTGGCTATTGTAGTTTAGGAGATATTGGCAGATTTAGCCATTTTGGGGGGTATGAAAATTTATGAAAAGTTCAATTACACCATGATTTCTCTATGTTCCCGAGGGCCTACAGTTACAACTCCGCTACCAGACTGTAGCAAATCAAAAGTTACGTCGAATGAGCCTATCGGCGTATTCCTGGCTATTGTAGTTTAGGAGATATTGGCAGATTTAGCCATTTTGGGGGGTATGAAAATTTATGAAAAGTTCAATTACACCATGATTTCTCTATGTTCCCGAGGGCCTACAGTTACAACTCCGCTACCAGACTGTAGCAAATCAAAAGTTACGTCGAATGAGCCTATCGGCGTATTCCTGGCTATTGTAGTTTAGGAGATATTGGCAGATTTAGCCATTTTGGGGGGTATGAAAATTTATGAAAAGTTCAATTACACCATGATTTCTCTATGTTCCCGAGGGCCTACAGTTACAACTCCGCTACCAGACTGTAGCAAATCAAAAGTTACGTCGAATGAGCCTATCGGCGTATTCCTGGCTATTGTAGTTTAGGAGATATTGGCAGATTTAGCCATTTTGGGGGGTATGAAAATTTATGAAAAGTTCAATTACACCATGATTTCTCTATGTTCCCGAGGGCCTACAGTTACAACTCCGCTACCAGACTGTAGCAAATCAAAAGTTACGTCGAATGAGCCTATCGGCGTATTCCTGGCTATTGTAGTTTAGGAGATATTGGCAGATTTAGCCATTTTGGGGGGTATGAAAATTTATGAAAAGTTCAATTACACCATGATTTCTCTATGTTCCCGAGGGCCTACAGTTACAACTCCGCTACCAGACTGTAGCAAATCAAAAGTTACGTCGAATGAGCCTATCGGCGTATTCCTGGCTATTGTAGTTTAGGAGATATTGGCAGATTTAGCCATTTTGGGGGGTATGAAAATTTATGAAAAGTTCAATTACACCATGATTTCTCTATGTTCCCGAGGGCCTACAGTTACAACTCCGCTACCAGACTGTAGCAAATCAAAAGTTACGTCGAATGAGCCTATCGGCGTATTCCTGGCTATTGTAGTTTAGGAGATATTGGCAGATTTAGCCATTTTGGGGGGTATGAAAATTTATGAAAAGTTCAATTACACCATGATTTCTCTATGTTCCCGAGGGCCTACAGTTACAACTCCGCTACCAGACTGTAGCAAATCAAAAGTTACGTCGAATGAGCCTATCGGCGTATTCCTGGCTATTGTAGTTTAGGAGATATTGGCAGATTTAGCCATTTTGGGGGGTATGAAAATTTATGAAAAGTTCAATTACACCATGATTTCTCTATGTTCCCGAGGGCCTACAGTTACAACTCCGCTACCAGACTGTAGCAAATCAAAAGTTACGTCGAATGAGCCTATCGGCGTATTCCTGGCTATTGTAGTTTAGGAGATATTGGCAGATTTAGCCATTTTGGGGGGTATGAAAATTTATGAAAAGTTCAATTACACCATGATTTCTCTATGTTCCCGAGGGCCTACAGTTACAACTCCGCTACCAGACTGTAGCAAATCAAAAGTTACGTCGAATGAGCCTATCGGCGTATTCCTGGCTATTGTAGTTTAGGAGATATTGGCAGATTTAGCCATTTTGGGGGGTATGAAAATTTATGAAAAGTTCAATTACACCATGATTTCTCTATGTTCCCGAGGGCCTACAGTTACAACTCCGCTACCAGACTGTAGCAAATCAAAAGTTACGTCGAATGAGCCTATCGGCGTATTCCTGGCTATTGTAGTTTAGGAGATATTGGCAGATTTAGCCATTTTGGGGGGTATGAAAATTTATGAAAAGTTCAATTACACCATGATTTCTCTATGTTCCCGAGGGCCTACAGTTACAACTCCGCTACCAGACTGTAGCAAATCAAAAGTTACGTCGAATGAGCCTATCGGCGTATTCCTGGCTATTGTAGTTTAGGAGATATTGGCAGATTTAGCCATTTTGGGGGGTATGAAAATTTATGAAAAGTTCAATTACACCATGATTTCTCTATGTTCCCGAGGGCCTACAGTTACAACTCCGCTACCAGACTGTAGCAAATCAAAAGTTACGTCGAATGAGCCTATCGGCGTATTCCTGGCTATTGTAGTTTAGGAGATATTGGCAGATTTAGCCATTTTGGGGGGTATGAAAATTTATGAAAAGTTCAATTACACCATGATTTCTCTATGTTCCCGAGGGCCTACAGTTACAACTCCGCTACCAGACTGTAGCAAATCAAAAGTTACGTCGAATGAGCCTATCGGCGTATTCCTGGCTATTGTAGTTTAGGAGATATTGGCAGATTTAGCCATTTTGGGGGGTATGAAAATTTATGAAAAGTTCAATTACACCATGATTTCTCTATGTTCCCGAGGGCCTACAGTTACAACTCCGCTACCAGACTGTAGCAAATCAAAAGTTACGTCGAATGAGCCTATCGGCGTATTCCTGGCTATTGTAGTTTAGGAGATATTGGCAGATTTAGCCATTTTGGGGGGTATGAAAATTTATGAAAAGTTCAATTACACCATGATTTCTCTATGTTCCCGAGGGCCTACAGTTACAACTCCGCTACCAGACTGTAGCAAATCAAAAGTTACGTCGAATGAGCCTATCGGCGTATTCCTGGCTATTGTAGTTTAGGAGATATTGGCAGATTTAGCCATTTTGGGGGGTATGAAAATTTATGAAAAGTTCAATTACACCATGATTTCTCTATGTTCCCGAGGGCCTACAGTTACAACTCCGCTACCAGACTGTAGCAAATCAAAAGTTACGTCGAATGAGCCTATCGGCGTATTCCTGGCTATTGTAGTTTAGGAGATATTGGCAGATTTAGCCATTTTGGGGGGTATGAAAATTTATGAAAAGTTCAATTACACCATGATTTCTCTATGTTCCCGAGGGCCTACAGTTACAACTCCGCTACCAGACTGTAGCAAATCAAAAGTTACGTCGAATGAGCCTATCGGCGTATTCCTGGCTATTGTAGTTTAGGAGATATTGGCAGATTTAGCCATTTTGGGGGGTATGAAAATTTATGAAAAGTTCAATTACACCATGATTTCTCTATGTTCCCGAGGGCCTACAGTTACAACTCCGCTACCAGACTGTAGCAAATCAAAAGTTACGTCGAATGAGCCTATCGGCGTATTCCTGGCTATTGTAGTTTAGGAGATATTGGCAGATTTAGCCATTTTGGGGGGTATGAAAATTTATGAAAAGTTCAATTACACCATGATTTCTCTATGTTCCCGAGGGCCTACAGTTACAACTCCGCTACCAGACTGTAGCAAATCAAAAGTTACGTCGAATGAGCCTATCGGCGTATTCCTGGCTATTGTAGTTTAGGAGATATTGGCAGATTTAGCCATTTTGGGGGGTATGAAAATTTATGAAAAGTTCAATTACACCATGATTTCTCTATGTTCCCGAGGGCCTACAGTTACAACTCCGCTACCAGACTGTAGCAAATCAAAAGTTACGTCGAATGAGCCTATCGGCGTATTCCTGGCTATTGTAGTTTAGGAGATATTGGCAGATTTAGCCATTTTGGGGGGTATGAAAATTTATGAAAAGTTCAATTACACCATGATTTCTCTATGTTCCCGAGGGCCTACAGTTACAACTCCGCTACCAGACTGTAGCAAATCAAAAGTTACGTCGAATGAGCCTATCCTATCGGCGTATTCCTGGCTATTGTAGTTTAGGAGATATTGGCAGATTTAGCCATTTTGGGGGGTATGAAAATTTATGAAAAGTTCAATTACACCATGATTTCTCTATGTTCCCGAGGGCCTACAGTTACAACTCCGCTACCAGACTGTAGCAAATCAAAAGTTACGTCGAATGAGCCTATCGGCGTATTCCTGGCTATTGTAGTTTAGGAGATATTGGCAGATTTAGCCATTTTGGGGGGTATGAAAATTTATGAAAAGTTCAATTACACCATGATTTCTCTATGTTCCCGAGGGCCTACAGTTACAACTCCGCTACCAGACTGTAGCAAATCAAAAGTTACGTCGAATGAGCCTATCGGCGTATTCCTGGCTATTGTAGTTTAGGAGATATTGGCAGATTTAGCCATTTTGGGGGGTATGAAAATTTATGAAAAGTTCAATTACACCATGATTTCTCTATGTTCCCGAGGGCCTACAGTTACAACTCCGCTACCAGACTGTAGCAAATCAAAAGTTACGTCGAATGAGCCTATCGGCGTATTCCTGGCTATTGTAGTTTAGGAGATATTGGCAGATTTAGCCATTTTGGGGGGTATGAAAATTTATGAAAAGTTCAATTACACCATGATTTCTCTATGTTCCCGAGGGCCTACAGTTACAACTCCGCTACCAGACTGTAGCAAATCAAAAGTTACGTCGAATGAGCCTATCGGCGTATTCCTGGCTATTGTAGTTTAGGAGATATTGGCAGATTTAGCCATTTTGGGGGGTATGAAAATTTATGAAAAGTTCAATTACACCATGATTTCTCTATGTTCCCGAGGGCCTACAGTTACAACTCCGCTACCAGACTGTAGCAAATCAAAAGTTACGTCGAATGAGCCTATCGGCGTATTCCTGGCTATTGTAGTTTAGGAGATATTGGCAGATTTAGCCATTTTGGGGGGTATGAAAATTTATGAAAAGTTCAATTACACCATGATTTCTCTATGTTCCCGAGGGCCTACAGTTACAACTCCGCTACCAGACTGTAGCAAATCAAAAGTTACGTCGAATGAGCCTATCGGCGTATTCCTGGCTATTGTAGTTTAGGAGATATTGGCAGATTTAGCCATTTTGGGGGGTATGAAAATTTATGAAAAGTTCAATTACACCATGATTTCTCTATGTTCCCGAGGGCCTACAGTTACAACTCCGCTACCAGACTGTAGCAAATCAAAAGTTACGTCGAATGAGCCTATCGGCGTATTCCTGGCTATTGTAGTTTAGGAGATATTGGCAGATTTAGCCATTTTGGGGGGTATGAAAATTTATGAAAAGTTCAATTACACCATGATTTCTCTATGTTCCCGAGGGCCTACAGTTACAACTCCGCTACCAGACTGTAGCAAATCAAAAGTTACGTCGAATGAGCCTATCGGCGTATTCCTGGCTATTGTAGTTTAGGAGATATTGGCAGATTTAGCCATTTTGGGGGGTATGAAAATTTATGAAAAGTTCAATTACACCATGATTTCTCTATGTTCCCGAGGGCCTACAGTTACAACTCCGCTACCAGACTGTAGCAAATCAAAAGTTACGTCGAATGAGCCTATCGGCGTATTCCTGGCTATTGTAGTTTAGGAGATATTGGCAGATTTAGCCATTTTGGGGGGTATGAAAATTTATGAAAAGTTCAATTACACCATGATTTCTCTATGTTCCCGAGGGCCTACAGTTACAACTCCGCTACCAGACTGTAGCAAATCAAAAGTTACGTCGAATGAGCCTATCGGCGTATTCCTGGCTATTGTAGTTTAGGAGATATTGGCAGATTTAGCCATTTTGGGGGGTATGAAAATTTATGAAAAGTTCAATTACACCATGATTTCTCTATGTTCCCGAGGGCCTACAGTTACAACTCCGCTACCAGACTGTAGCAAATCAAAAGTTACGTCGAATGAGCCTATCGGCGTATTCCTGGCTATTGTAGTTTAGGAGATATTGGCAGATTTAGCCATTTTGGGGGGTATGAAAATTTATGAAAAGTTCAATTACACCATGATTTCTCTATGTTCCCGAGGGCCTACAGTTACAACTCCGCTACCAGACTGTAGCAAATCAAAAGTTACGTCGAATGAGCCTATCGGCGTATTCCTGGCTATTGTAGTTTAGGAGATATTGGCAGATTTAGCCATTTTGGGGGGTATGAAAATTTATGAAAAGTTCAATTACACCATGATTTCTCTATGTTCCCGAGGGCCTACAGTTACAACTCCGCTACCAGACTGTAGCAAATCAAAAGTTACGTCGAATGAGCCTATCGGCGTATTCCTGGCTATTGTAGTTTAGGAGATATTGGCAGATTTAGCCATTTTGGGGGGTATGAAAATTTATGAAAAGTTCAATTACACCATGATTTCTCTATGTTCCCGAGGGCCTACAGTTACAACTCCGCTACCAGACTGTAGCAAATCAAAAGTTACGTCGAATGAGCCTATCGGCGTATTCCTGGCTATTGTAGTTTAGGAGATATTGGCAGATTTAGCCATTTTGGGGGGTATGAAAATTTATGAAAAGTTCAATTACACCATGATTTCTCTATGTTCCCGAGGGCCTACAGTTACAACTCCGCTACCAGACTGTAGCAAATCAAAAGTTACGTCGAATGAGCCTATCGGCGTATTCCTGGCTATTGTAGTTTAGGAGATATTGGCAGATTTAGCCATTTTGGGGGGTATGAAAATTTATGAAAAGTTCAATTACACCATGATTTCTCTATGTTCCCGAGGGCCTACAGTTACAACTCCGCTACCAGACTGTAGCAAATCAAAAGTTACGTCGAATGAGCCTATCGGCGTATTCCTGGCTATTGTAGTTTAGGAGATATTGGCAGATTTAGCCATTTTGGGGGGTATGAAAATTTATGAAAAGTTCAATTACACCATGATTTCTCTATGTTCCCGAGGGCCTACAGTTACAACTCCGCTACCAGACTGTAGCAAATCAAAAGTTACGTCGAATGAGCCTATCGGCGTATTCCTGGCTATTGTAGTTTAGGAGATATTGGCAGATTTAGCCATTTTGGGGGGTATGAAAATTTATGAAAAGTTCAATTACACCATGATTTCTCTATGTTCCCGAGGGCCTACAGTTACAACTCCGCTACCAGACTGTAGCAAATCAAAAGTTACGTCGAATGAGCCTATCGGCGTATTCCTGGCTATTGTAGTTTAGGAGATATTGGCAGATTTAGCCATTTTGGGGGGTATGAAAATTTATGAAAAGTTCAATTACACCATGATTTCTCTATGTTCCCGAGGGCCTACAGTTACAACTCCGCTACCAGACTGTAGCAAATCAAAAGTTACGTCGAATGAGCCTATCGGCGTATTCCTGGCTATTGTAGTTTAGGAGATATTGGCAGATTTAGCCATTTTGGGGGGTATGAAAATTTATGAAAAGTTCAATTACACCATGATTTCTCTATGTTCCCGAGGGCCTACAGTTACAACTCCGCTACCAGACTGTAGCAAATCAAAAGTTACGTCGAATGAGCCTATCGGCGTATTCCTGGCTATTGTAGTTTAGGAGATATTGGCAGATTTAGCCATTTTGGGGGGTATGAAAATTTATGAAAAGTTCAATTACACCATGATTTCTCTATGTTCCCGAGGGCCTACAGTTACAACTCCGCTACCAGACTGTAGCAAATCAAAAGTTACGTCGAATGAGCCTATCGGCGTATTCCTGGCTATTGTAGTTTAGGAGATATTGGCAGATTTAGCCATTTTGGGGGGTATGAAAATTTATGAAAAGTTCAATTACACCATGATTTCTCTATGTTCCCGAGGGCCTACAGTTACAACTCCGCTACCAGACTGTAGCAAATCAAAAGTTACGTCGAATGAGCCTATCGGCGTATTCCTGGCTATTGTAGTTTAGGAGATATTGGCAGATTTAGCCATTTTGGGGGGTATGAAAATTTATGAAAAGTTCAATTACACCATGATTTCTCTATGTTCCCGAGGGCCTACAGTTACAACTCCGCTACCAGACTGTAGCAAATCAAAAGTTACGTCGAATGAGCCTATCGGCGTATTCCTGGCTATTGTAGTTTAGGAGATATTGGCAGATTTAGCCATTTTGGGGGGTATGAAAATTTATGAAAAGTTCAATTACACCATGATTTCTCTATGTTCCCGAGGGCCTACAGTTACAACTCCGCTACCAGACTGTAGCAAATCAAAAGTTACGTCGAATGAGCCTATCGGCGTATTCCTGGCTATTGTAGTTTAGGAGATATTGGCAGATTTAGCCATTTTGGGGGGTATGAAAATTTATGAAAAGTTCAATTACACCATGATTTCTCTATGTTCCCGAGGGCCTACAGTTACAACTCCGCTACCAGACTGTAGCAAATCAAAAGTTACGTCGAATGAGCCTATCGGCGTATTCCTGGCTATTGTAGTTTAGGAGATATTGGCAGATTTAGCCATTTTGGGGGGTATGAAAATTTATGAAAAGTTCAATTACACCATGATTTCTCTATGTTCCCGAGGGCCTACAGTTACAACTCCGCTACCAGACTGTAGCAAATCAAAAGTTACGTCGAATGAGCCTATCGGCGTATTCCTGGCTATTGTAGTTTAGGAGATATTGGCAGATTTAGCCATTTTGGGGGGTATGAAAATTTATGAAAAGTTCAATTACACCATGATTTCTCTATGTTCCCGAGGGCCTACAGTTACAACTCCGCTACCAGACTGTAGCAAATCAAAAGTTACGTCGAATGAGCCTATCGGCGTATTCCTGGCTATTGTAGTTTAGGAGATATTGGCAGATTTAGCCATTTTGGGGGGTATGAAAATTTATGAAAAGTTCAATTACACCATGATTTCTCTATGTTCCCGAGGGCCTACAGTTACAACTCCGCTACCAGACTGTAGCAAATCAAAAGTTACGTCGAATGAGCCTATCGGCGTATTCCTGGCTATTGTAGTTTAGGAGATATTGGCAGATTTAGCCATTTTGGGGGGTATGAAAATTTATGAAAAGTTCAATTACACCATGATTTCTCTATGTTCCCGAGGGCCTACAGTTACAACTCCGCTACCAGACTGTAGCAAATCAAAAGTTACGTCGAATGAGCCTATCGGCGTATTCCTGGCTATTGTAGTTTAGGAGATATTGGCAGATTTAGCCATTTTGGGGGGTATGAAAATTTATGAAAAGTTCAATTACACCATGATTTCTCTATGTTCCCGAGGGCCTACAGTTACAACTCCGCTACCAGACTGTAGCAAATCAAAAGTTACGTCGAATGAGCCTATCGGCGTATTCCTGGCTATTGTAGTTTAGGAGATATTGGCAGATTTAGCCATTTTGGGGGGTATGAAAATTTATGAAAAGTTCAATTACACCATGATTTCTCTATGTTCCCGAGGGCCTACAGTTACAACTCCGCTACCAGACTGTAGCAAATCAAAAGTTACGTCGAATGAGCCTATCGGCGTATTCCTGGCTATTGTAGTTTAGGAGATATTGGCAGATTTAGCCATTTTGGGGGGTATGAAAATTTATGAAAAGTTCAATTACACCATGATTTCTCTATGTTCCCGAGGGCCTACAGTTACAACTCCGCTACCAGACTGTAGCAAATCAAAAGTTACGTCGAATGAGCCTATCGGCGTATTCCTGGCTATTGTAGTTTAGGAGATATTGGCAGATTTAGCCATTTTGGGGGGTATGAAAATTTATGAAAAGTTCAATTACACCATGATTTCTCTATGTTCCCGAGGGCCTACAGTTACAACTCCGCTACCAGACTGTAGCAAATCAAAAGTTACGTCGAATGAGCCTATCGGCGTATTCCTGGCTATTGTAGTTTAGGAGATATTGGCAGATTTAGCCATTTTGGGGGGTATGAAAATTTATGAAAAGTTCAATTACACCATGATTTCTCTATGTTCCCGAGGGCCTACAGTTACAACTCCGCTACCAGACTGTAGCAAATCAAAAGTTACGTCGAATGAGCCTATCGGCGTATTCCTGGCTATTGTAGTTTAGGAGATATTGGCAGATTTAGCCATTTTGGGGGGTATGAAAATTTATGAAAAGTTCAATTACACCATGATTTCTCTATGTTCCCGAGGGCCTACAGTTACAACTCCGCTACCAGACTGTAGCAAATCAAAAGTTACGTCGAATGAGCCTATCGCGTATTCCTGGCTATTGTAGTTTAGGAGATATTGGCAGATTTAGCCATTTTGGGGGGTATGAAAATTTATGAAAAGTTCAATTACACCATGATTTCTCTATGTTCCCGAGGGCCTACAGTTACAACTCCGCTACCAGACTGTAGCAAATCAAAAGTTACGTCGAATGAGCCTATCGGCGTATTCCTGGCTATTGTAGTTTAGGAGATATTGGCAGATTTAGCCATTTTGGGGGGTATGAAAATTTATGAAAAGTTCAATTACACCATGATTTCTCTATGTTCCCGAGGGCCTACAGTTACAACTCCGCTACCAGACTGTAGCAAATCAAAAGTTACGTCGAATGAGCCTATCGGCGTATTCCTGGCTATTGTAGTTTAGGAGATATTGGCAGATTTAGCCATTTTGGGGGGTATGAAAATTTATGAAAAGTTCAATTACACCATGATTTCTCTATGTTCCCGAGGGCCTACAGTTACAACTCCGCTACCAGACTGTAGCAAATCAAAAGTTACGTCGAATGAGCCTATCGGCGTATTCCTGGCTATTGTAGTTTAGGAGATATTGGCAGATTTAGCCATTTTGGGGGGTATGAAAATTTATGAAAAGTTCAATTACACCATGATTTCTCTATGTTCCCGAGGGCCTACAGTTACAACTCCGCTACCAGACTGTAGCAAATCAAAAGTTACGTCGAATGAGCCTATCGGCGTATTCCTGGCTATTGTAGTTTAGGAGATATTGGCAGATTTAGCCATTTTGGGGGGTATGAAAATTTATGAAAAGTTCAATTACACCATGATTTCTCTATGTTCCCGAGGGCCTACAGTTACAACTCCGCTACCAGACTGTAGCAAATCAAAAGTTACGTCGAATGAGCCTATCGGCGTATTCCTGGCTATTGTAGTTTAGGAGATATTGGCAGATTTAGCCATTTTGGGGGGTATGAAAATTTATGAAAAGTTCAATTACACCATGATTTCTCTATGTTCCCGAGGGCCTACAGTTACAACTCCGCTACCAGACTGTAGCAAATCAAAAGTTACGTCGAATGAGCCTATCGGCGTATTCCTGGCTATTGTAGTTTAGGAGATATTGGCAGATTTAGCCATTTTGGGGGGTATGAAAATTTATGAAAAGTTCAATTACACCATGATTTCTCTATGTTCCCGAGGGCCTACAGTTACAACTCCGCTACCAGACTGTAGCAAATCAAAAGTTACGTCGAATGAGCCTATCGGCGTATTCCTGGCTATTGTAGTTTAGGAGATATTGGCAGATTTAGCCATTTTGGGGGGTATGAAAATTTATGAAAAGTTCAATTACACCATGATTTCTCTATGTTCCCGAGTGGCCTACAGTTACAACTCCGCTACCAGACTGTAGCAAATCAAAAGTTACGTCGAATGAGCCTATCGGCGTATTCCTGGCTATTGTAGTTTAGGAGATATTGGCAGATTTAGCCATTTTGGGGGGTATGAAAATTTATGAAAAGTTCAATTACACCATGATTTCTCTATGTTCCCGAGGGCCTACAGTTACAACTCCGCTACCAGACTGTAGCAAATCAAAAGTTACGTCGAATGAGCCTATCGGCGTATTCCTGGCTATTGTAGTTTAGGAGATATTGGCAGATTTAGCCATTTTGGGGGGTATGAAAATTTATGAAAAGTTCAATTACACCATGATTTCTCTATGTTCCCGAGGGCCTACAGTTACAACTCCGCTACCAGACTGTAGCAAATCAAAAGTTACGTCGAATGAGCCTATCGGCGTATTCCTGGCTATTGTAGTTTAGGAGATATTGGCAGATTTAGCCATTTTGGGGGGTATGAAAATTTATGAAAAGTTCAATTACACCATGATTTCTCTATGTTCCCGAGGGCCTACAGTTACAACCCCGCTACCAGACTGTAGCAAATCAAAAGTTACGTCGAATGAGCCTATCGGCGTATGCCTGGCTATTGTAGTTTAGGAGATATTGGCAGATTTAGCCATTTTGGGGGGTATGAAAATTTATGAAAAGTTCAATTACACCATGATTTCTCTATGTTCCCGAGGGCCTACAGTTACAACTCCGCTACCAGACTGTAGCAAATCAAAAGTTACGTCGAATGAGCCTATCGGCGTATTCCTGGCTATTGTAGTTTAGGAGATATTGGCAGATTTAGCCATTTTGGGGGGTATGAAAATTTATGAAAAGTTCAATTACACCATGATTTCTCTATGTTCCCGAGGGCCTACAGTTACAACTCCGCTACCAGACTGTAGCAAATCAAAAGTTACGTCGAATGAGCCTATCGGCGTATTCCTGGCTATTGTAGTTTAGGAGATATTGGCAGATTTAGCCATTTTGGGGGGTATGAAAATTTATGAAAAGTTCAATTACACCATGATTTCTCTATGTTCCCGAGGGCCTACAACACCACAGTCTTCCCGAGCCACTGTAGCAAATCAAAAGAGTACGTCGAATGAGCCTATCGGCGTATTCCTGGGCTATTGTAGTTTAGGAGATATTGGCATATTTAGCCATTTGGGGGTATGAAAAATTTATGAAAAGTTCACATTACACATGACATTCTCTATGTTCCCGAGGGCCTACAGTTACAATCTCGCTACCAGACTGTAGCAAAATCAAAAGTTACGTCGAATGAGCCTATCGGCGTATTCTGGCTATTGTAGTTTAGGAGATATTGGCAGATTTAGCCATGTTGGGGGGTATGAAAAATTATGAAAAGTTCAATTACACCATGATTTCTCTATGTTCCCGAGGGCCTACAGTTACAACTCCGCTACCAGACTGTAGCAAATCAAAAGTTCGTCGAATGAGCCTATCGGCGTATTCCTGGCTATTGTAGTTTAGGAGATATTGGCAGATTTAGCCATTTTGGGGGTATGAAAATTTATGAAAAGTTCAATTACACATGATTTCTCTATGTTCCCGAGGGCCTACAGTTACAACTCCGCTACCAGACTGTAGCAAATCAAAAGTTACGTCGAATGAGCCTATCGCGTATTCCTGGCTATTGTAGTTTAGGAGATATTTGGCAGATTTAGCCACTTTTGGGGGTATGAAAATTTATGAAAAGTTCAATTACACATGATTTCTCTATGTTCCCGAGGGCCTACAGTTACAACTCCGCTACCAGACTGTAGCAAATCAAAAGTTACGTCGAATGAGCCTATCGGCGTATTCCTGGCTATTGTAGTTTAGGAGATATTGGCAGATTTAGCCATTTTGGGGGGTATGAAAATTTATGAAAGTTCAATTAACACCATGATTTCTCTATGTTCCCGAGGGCCTACAGTTACAACTCCGCTACCAGACTGTAGCAAATCAAAAGTTACGTCGAATGAGCCTATCGGCGTATTCCTGGCTATTGTAGTTTAGGAGATATTGGCAGATTTAGCCATTTTGGGGGGTATGAAATTTATGAAAAGTTCAATTACACCATGATTTCTCTATGTTCCCGAAGGGCCGACAGTTACAACTCCGCTACCAGACTGTAAGCAAATCAAAAGTTACGTCGAATGAGCCTATCGGCGTATTCCTGGCTATTGTAGTTTAGGAGATATTGGCAGATTTAGCCATTTTGGGGGGTATGAAATTTTATGAAAAGTTCAATTACACCATGATTTCTCTATGTTCCGAGGGCCTACAGTTACAACTCCGCTACCAGACTGTAGCAAATCAAAAGTTACGTCGAATGAGCCTATCGGCGTATTCCTGGCTATTGTAGTTTAGGAGAGATATTGGCAGATTTAGCCATTTTGGGGGGTATGAAAATTTATGAAAAGTTCAATTACACCATGATTTCTCTATGTTCCCGAGGGGCCTACAGTTACAACTCCGCTACCAGACTGTAGCAAATCAAAAGTTACGTCGGAATGAGCCTATCGGCGTATTCCTGGCTATTGTAGTTTAGGAGATATTGGCAGATTTAGCCATTTTGGGGGGTATGAAAATTTATGAAAAGTTCAATTACACCATGATTTCTCTATGTTCCCGAGGGCCTACAGTTACAACTCCAGCTACCAGACTGTAGCAAATCAAAAGTTACGTCGAATGAGCCTATCGGCGTATCCTGGCTATTGTAGTTTAGGAGATATTGGCAGATTTAGCCATTTTGGGGGGTATGAAAATTTATGAAAAGTTCAATTACACCATGATTTCTCTATGTTCCGAGGGCCTACAGTTACAACTCCGCTACCAGACTGTAGCAAATCAAAAGTTACGTCGAATGAGCCTATCGGCGTATTCCTGGCTATTGTAGTTTAGGAGATATTGGCAGATTTAGCCATTTTGGGGGGTATGAAAATTTATGAAAAGTTCAATTACACCATGATTTCTCTATGTTCCCGAGGGCCTACAGTTACAACTCCGCTACCAGACTGTAGCAAATCAAAAGTTACGTCGAATGAGCCTATCGGCGTATTCCTGGCTATTGTAGTTTAGGAGATATTGGCAGATTTAGCCATTTTGGGGGGTATGAAAATTTATGAAAAGTTCAATTACACCATGATTTCTCTATGTTCCCGAGGGCCTACAGTTACAACTCCGCTACCAGACTGTAGCAATCAAAAGTTACGTCGAATGAGCCTATCGGCGTATTCCTGGCTATTGTAGTTTAGGAGATATTGGCAGATTTAGCCATTTTGGGGGGTATGAAAATTTATGAAAAGTTCAATTACACCATGATTTCTCTATGTTCCCGAGGGCCTACAGTTACAACTCCGCTACCAGACTGTAGCAAATCAAAAGTTACGTCGAATGAGCCTATCGGCGTATTCCTGGCTATTGTAGTTTAGGAGATATTGGCAGATTTAGCCATTTTGGGGGGTATGAAAATTATGAAAAGTTCAATTACACCATGATTTCTCTATGTTCCCGAGGGCCTACAGTTACAACTCCGCTACCAGACTGTAGCAAATCAAAAGGTTACGTCGAATGAGCCTATCGGCGTATTCCTGGCTATTGTAGTTTAGGAGATATTGGCAGATTTAGCCATTTTGGTGGGGTATGAAAATTTATGAAAAGTTCCAATTACACCATGATTTCTCTATGTTCCCGAGGGGCCTACAGTTACAACTCCGCTACCAGACTGTAGCAAATCAAAAGTTACGTCGAATGAGCCTATCGGCGTATTCCTGGCTATTGTAGTTTAGGAGATATTGGCAGATTTAGCCATTTTGGGGGGTATGAAAATTTATGAAAAGGTTCAATTACACCATGATTTCTCTATGTTCCCGAGGGCCCTACAGTTACAACTCCGCTACCAGACCTGTAGCAAATCAAAAGTTACGTCGAATGAGCCTATCGGCGTATTCCTGGCTATTGTAGTTTAGGAGATATTGGCAGATTTAGCCATTTTGGGGGGTATGAAAATTTATGAAAAGTTCAATTACACCATGATTTCTCTATGTTCCCGAGGGCCTACAGTTACAACTCCGCTACCAGACTGTAGCAAATCAAAAGTTACGTCGAATGAGCCTATCGGCGTATTCCTGGCTATTGTAGTTTAGGAGATATTGGCAGATTTAGCCATTTTGGGGGGTATGAAAATTTATGAAAGTTCAATTACACCATGATTTCTCTATGTTCCCGAGGGCCTACAGTTACAACTCCGCTACCAGACTGTAGCAATCAAAAGTTACGTCGAATGAGCCTATCGGCGTATTCCTGGCTATTGTAGTTTAGGAGATAATTGGCAGATTTAGCCATTTTGGGTGGGTATGAAAATTTATGAAAAGTTCAATTACACCATGATTTCTCTATGTTCCCGAGGGCCTACAGTTACAACTCCGCTACCAGACTGTAGCAAATCAAAAAGTTACGTCGAATGAGCCTATCGGCGTATTCCTGGCTATTGTAGTTTAGGAGATATTGGCAGATTTAGCCATTTTGGGGGGTATGAAAATTTATGAAAAGTTCAATTACACCATGATTTCTCTATGTTCCCGAGGGCCTACAGTTACAACTCCGCTACCAGACTGTAGCAAATCAAAAGTTACGTCGAATGAGCCTATCGGCGTATTCCTGGCTATTGTAGTTTAGGAGATATTGGCAGATTTAGCCATTTTGGGGGGTATGAAAATTTATGAAAAGTTCAATTACACCATGATTTCTCTATGTTCCCGAGGGCCTACAGTTACAACTCCGCTACCAGACTGTAGCAAATCAAAAGTTACGTCGAATGAGCCTATCGGCGTATTCCTGGCTATTGTAGTTTAGGAGATATTGGCAGATTTAGCCATTTTGGGGGGTATGAAAATTTATGAAAAGTTCAATTACACCATGATTTCTCTATGTTCCCGAGGGCCTACAGTTACAACTCCGCTACCAGACTGTAGCAAATCAAAAGTTACGTCGAATGAGCCTATCGGCGTATTCCTGGCTATTGTAGTTTAGGAGATATTGGCAGATTTAGCCATTTTGGGGGGTATGAAAATTTATGAAAAGTTCAATTACACCATGATTTCTCTATGTTCCCGAGGGCCTACAGTTACAACTCCGCTACCAGACTGTAGCAAATCAAAAGTTACGTCGAATGAGCCTATCGGCGTATTCCTGGCTATTGTAGTTTAGGAGATATTGGCAGATTTAGCCATTTTGGGGGGTATGAAAATTTATGAAAAGTTCAATTACACCATGATTTCTCTATGTTCCCGAGGGCCTACAGTTACAACTCCGCTACCAGACTGTAGCAAATCAAAAGTTACGTCGAATGAGCCTATCGGCGTATTCCTGGCTATTGTAGTTTAGGAGATATTGGCAGATTTAGCCATTTTGGGGGGTATGAAAATTTATGAAAAGTTCAATTACACCATGATTTCTCTATGTTCCCGAGGGCCTACAGTTACAACTCCGCTACCAGACTGTAGCAAATCAAAAGTTACGTCGAATGAGCCTATCGGCGTATTCCTGGCTATTGTAGTTTAGGAGATATTGGCAGATTTAGCCATTTTGGGGGGTATGAAAATTTATGAAAAGTTCAATTACACCATGATTTCTCTATGTTCCCGAGGGCCTACAGTTACAACTCCGCTACCAGACTGTAGCAAATCAAAAGTTACGTCGAATGAGCCTATCGGCGTATTCCTGGCTATTGTAGTTTAGGAGATATTGGCAGATTTAGCCATTTTGGGGGGTATGAAAATTTATGAAAAGTTCAATTACACCATGATTTCTCTATGTTCCCGAGGGCCTACAGTTACAACTCCGCTACCAGACTGTAGCAAATCAAAAGTTACGTCGAATGAGCCTATCGGCGTATTCCTGGCTATTGTAGTTTAGGAGATATTGGCAGATTTAGCCATTTTGGGGGGTATGAAAATTTATGAAAAGTTCAATTACACCATGATTTCTCTATGTTCCCGAGGGCCTACAGTTACAACTCCGCTACCAGACTGTAGCAAATCAAAAGTTACGTCGAATGAGCCTATCGGCGTATTCCTGGCTATTGTAGTTTAGGAGATATTGGCAGATTTAGCCATTTTGGGGGGTATGAAAATTTATGAAAAGTTCAATTACACCATGATTTCTCTATGTTCCCGAGGGCCTACAGTTACAACTCCGCTACCAGACTGTAGCAAATCAAAAGTTACGTCGAATGAGCCTATCGGCGTATTCCTGGCTATTGTAGTTTAGGAGATATTGGCAGATTTAGCCATTTTGGGGGGTATGAAAATTTATGAAAAGTTCAATTACACCATGATTTCTCTATGTTCCCGAGGGCCTACAGTTACAACTCCGCTACCAGACTGTAGCAAATCAAAAGTTACGTCGAATGAGCCTATCGGCGTATTCCTGGCTATTGTAGTTTAGGAGATATTGGCAGATTTAGCCATTTTGGGGGGTATGAAAATTTATGAAAAGTTCAATTACACCATGATTTCTCTATGTTCCCGAGGGCCTACAGTTACAACTCCGCTACCAGACTGTAGCAAATCAAAAGTTACGTCGAATGAGCCTATCGGCGTATTCCTGGCTATTGTAGTTTAGGAGATATTGGCAGATTTAGCCATTTTGGGGGGTATGAAAATTTATGAAAAGTTCAATTACACCATGATTTCTCTATGTTCCCGAGGGCCTACAGTTACAACTCCGCTACCAGACTGTAGCAAATCAAAAGTTACGTCGAATGAGCCTATCGGCGTATTCCTGGCTATTGTAGTTTAGGAGATATTGGCAGATTTAGCCATTTTGGGGGGTATGAAAATTTATGAAAAGTTCAATTACACCATGATTTCTCTATGTTCCCGAGGGCCTACAGTTACAACTCCGCTACCAGACTGTAGCAAATCAAAAGTTACGTCGAATGAGCCTATCGGCGTATTCCTGGCTATTGTAGTTTAGGAGATATTGGCAGATTTAGCCATTTTGGGGGGTATGAAAATTTATGAAAAGTTCAATTACACCATGATTTCTCTATGTTCCCGAGGGCCTACAGTTACAACTCCGCTACCAGACTGTAGCAAATCAAAAGTTACGTCGAATGAGCCTATCGGCGTATTCCTGGCTATTGTAGTTTAGGAGATATTGGCAGATTTAGCCATTTTGGGGGGTATGAAAATTTATGAAAAGTTCAATTACACCATGATTTCTCTATGTTCCCGAGGGCCTACAGTTACAACTCCGCTACCAGACTGTAGCAAATCAAAAGTTACGTCGAATGAGCCTATCGGCGTATTCCTGGCTATTGTAGTTTAGGAGATATTGGCAGATTTAGCCATTTTGGGGGGTATGAAAATTTATGAAAAGTTCAATTACACCATGATTTCTCTATGTTCCCGAGGGCCTACAGTTACAACTCCGCTACCAGACTGTAGCAAATCAAAAGTTACGTCGAATGAGCCTATCGGCGTATTCCTGGCTATTGTAGTTTAGGAGATATTGGCAGATTTAGCCATTTTGGGGGGTATGAAAATTTATGAAAAGTTCAATTACACCATGATTTCTCTATGTTCCCGAGGGCCTACAGTTACAACTCCGCTACCAGACTGTAGCAAATCAAAAGTTACGTCGAATGAGCCTATCGGCGTATTCCTGGCTATTGTAGTTTAGGAGATATTGGCAGATTTAGCCATTTTGGGGGGTATGAAAATTTATGAAAAGTTCAATTACACCATGATTTCTCTATGTTCCCGAGGGCCTACAGTTACAACTCCGCTACCAGACTGTAGCAAATCAAAAGTTACGTCGAATGAGCCTATCGGCGTATTCCTGGCTATTGTAGTTTAGGAGATATTGGCAGATTTAGCCATTTTGGGGGGTATGAAAATTTATGAAAAGTTCAATTACACCATGATTTCTCTATGTTCCCGAGGGCCTACAGTTACAACTCCGCTACCAGACTGTAGCAAATCAAAAGTTACGTCGAATGAGCCTATCGGCGTATTCCTGGCTATTGTAGTTTAGGAGATATTGGCAGATTTAGCCATTTTGGGGGGTATGAAAATTTATGAAAAGTTCAATTACACCATGATTTCTCTATGTTCCCGAGGGCCTACAGTTACAACTCCGCTACCAGACTGTAGCAAATCAAAAGTTACGTCGAATGAGCCTATCGGCGTATTCCTGGCTATTGTAGTTTAGGAGATATTGGCAGATTTAGCCATTTTGGGGGGTATGAAAATTTATGAAAAGTTCAATTACACCATGATTTCTCTATGTTCCCGAGGGCCTACAGTTACAACTCCGCTACCAGACTGTAGCAAATCAAAAGTTACGTCGAATGAGCCTATCGGCGTATTCCTGGCTATTGTAGTTTAGGAGATATTGGCAGATTTAGCCATTTTGGGGGGTATGAAAATTTATGAAAAGTTCAATTACACCATGATTTCTCTATGTTCCCGAGGGCCTACAGTTACAACTCCGCTACCAGACTGTAGCAAATCAAAAGTTACGTCGAATGAGCCTATCGGCGTATTCCTGGCTATTGTAGTTTAGGAGATATTGGCAGATTTAGCCATTTTGGGGGGTATGAAAATTTATGAAAAGTTCAATTACACCATGATTTCTCTATGTTCCCGAGGGCCTACAGTTACAACTCCGCTACCAGACTGTAGCAAATCAAAAGTTACGTCGAATGAGCCTATCGGCGTATTCCTGGCTATTGTAGTTTAGGAGATATTGGCAGATTTAGCCATTTTGGGGGGTATGAAAATTTATGAAAAGTTCAATTACACCATGATTTCTCTATGTTCCCGAGGGCCTACAGTTACAACTCCGCTACCAGACTGTAGCAAATCAAAAGTTACGTCGAATGAGCCTATCGGCGTATTCCTGGCTATTGTAGTTTAGGAGATATTGGCAGATTTAGCCATTTTGGGGGGTATGAAAATTTATGAAAAGTTCAATTACACCATGATTTCTCTATGTTCCCGAGGGCCTACAGTTACAACTCCGCTACCAGACTGTAGCAAATCAAAAGTTACGTCGAATGAGCCTATCGGCGTATTCCTGGCTATTGTAGTTTAGGAGATATTGGCAGATTTAGCCATTTTGGGGGGTATGAAAATTTATGAAAAGTTCAATTACACCATGATTTCTCTATGTTCCCGAGGGCCTACAGTTACAACTCCGCTACCAGACTGTAGCAAATCAAAAGTTACGTCGAATGAGCCTATCGGCGTATTCCTGGCTATTGTAGTTTAGGAGATATTGGCAGATTTAGCCATTTTGGGGGGTATGAAAATTTATGAAAAGTTCAATTACACCATGATTTCTCTATGTTCCCGAGGGCCTACAGTTACAACTCCGCTACCAGACTGTAGCAAATCAAAAGTTACGTCGAATGAGCCTATCGGCGTATTCCTGGCTATTGTAGTTTAGGAGATATTGGCAGATTTAGCCATTTTGGGGGGTATGAAAATTTATGAAAAGTTCAATTACACCATGATTTCTCTATGTTCCCGAGGGCCTACAGTTACAACTCCGCTACCAGACTGTAGCAAATCAAAAGTTACGTCGAATGAGCCTATCGGCGTATTCCTGGCTATTGTAGTTTAGGAGATATTGGCAGATTTAGCCATTTTGGGGGGTATGAAAATTTATGAAAAGTTCAATTACACCATGATTTCTCTATGTTCCCGAGGGCCTACAGTTACAACTCCGCTACCAGACTGTAGCAAATCAAAAGTTACGTCGAATGAGCCTATCGGCGTATTCCTGGCTATTGTAGTTTAGGAGATATTGGCAGATTTAGCCATTTTGGGGGGTATGAAAATTTATGAAAAGTTCAATTACACCATGATTTCTCTATGTTCCCGAGGGCCTACAGTTACAACTCCGCTACCAGACTGTAGCAAATCAAAAGTTACGTCGAATGAGCCTATCGGCGTATTCCTGGCTATTGTAGTTTAGGAGATATTGGCAGATTTAGCCATTTTGGGGGGTATGAAAATTTATGAAAAGTTCAATTACACCATGATTTCTCTATGTTCCCGAGGGCCTACAGTTACAACTCCGCTACCAGACTGTAGCAAATCAAAAGTTACGTCGAATGAGCCTATCGGCGTATTCCTGGCTATTGTAGTTTAGGAGATATTGGCAGATTTAGCCATTTTGGGGGGTATGAAAATTTATGAAAAGTTCAATTACACCATGATTTCTCTATGTTCCCGAGGGCCTACAGTTACAACTCCGCTACCAGACTGTAGCAAATCAAAAGTTACGTCGAATGAGCCTATCGGCGTATTCCTGGCTATTGTAGTTTAGGAGATATTGGCAGATTTAGCCATTTTGGGGGGTATGAAAATTTATGAAAAGTTCAATTACACCATGATTTCTCTATGTTCCCGAGGGCCTACAGTTACAACTCCGCTACCAGACTGTAGCAAATCAAAAGTTACGTCGAATGAGCCTATCGGCGTATTCCTGGCTATTGTAGTTTAGGAGATATTGGCAGATTTAGCCATTTTGGGGGGTATGAAAATTTATGAAAAGTTCAATTACACCATGATTTCTCTATGTTCCCGAGGGCCTACAGTTACAACTCCGCTACCAGACTGTAGCAAATCAAAAGTTACGTCGAATGAGCCTATCGGCGTATTCCTGGCTATTGTAGTTTAGGAGATATTGGCAGATTTAGCCATTTTGGGGGGTATGAAAATTTATGAAAAGTTCAATTACACCATGATTTCTCTATGTTCCCGAGGGCCTACAGTTACAACTCCGCTACCAGACTGTAGCAAATCAAAAGTTACGTCGAATGAGCCTATCGGCGTATTCCTGGCTATTGTAGTTTAGGAGATATTGGCAGATTTAGCCATTTTGGGGGGTATGAAAATTTATGAAAAGTTCAATTACACCATGATTTCTCTATGTTCCCGAGGGCCTACAGTTACAACTCCGCTACCAGACTGTAGCAAATCAAAAGTTACGTCGAATGAGCCTATCGGCGTATTCCTGGCTATTGTAGTTTAGGAGATATTGGCAGATTTAGCCATTTTGGGGGGTATGAAAATTTATGAAAAGTTCAATTACACCATGATTTCTCTATGTTCCCGAGGGCCTACAGTTACAACTCCGCTACCAGACTGTAGCAAATCAAAAGTTACGTCGAATGAGCCTATCGGCGTATTCCTGGCTATTGTAGTTTAGGAGATATTGGCAGATTTAGCCATTTTGGGGGGTATGAAAATTTATGAAAAGTTCAATTACACCATGATTTCTCTATGTTCCCGAGGGCCTACAGTTACAACTCCGCTACCAGACTGTAGCAAATCAAAAGTTACGTCGAATGAGCCTATCGGCGTATTCCTGGCTATTGTAGTTTAGGAGATATTGGCAGATTTAGCCATTTTGGGGGGTATGAAAATTTATGAAAAGTTCAATTACACCATGATTTCTCTATGTTCCCGAGGGCCTACAGTTACAACTCCGCTACCAGACTGTAGCAAATCAAAAGTTACGTCGAATGAGCCTATCGGCGTATTCCTGGCTATTGTAGTTTAGGAGATATTGGCAGATTTAGCCATTTTGGGGGGTATGAAAATTTATGAAAAGTTCAATTACACCATGATTTCTCTATGTTCCCGAGGGCCTACAGTTACAACTCCGCTACCAGACTGTAGCAAATCAAAAGTTACGTCGAATGAGCCTATCGGCGTATTCCTGGCTATTGTAGTTTAGGAGATATTGGCAGATTTAGCTCATTTTGGGGGGTATGAAAATTTATGAAAAGTTCAATTACACCATGATTTCTCTATGTTCCCGAGGGCCTACAGTTACAACTCCGCTACCAGACTGTAGCAAATCAAAAGTTACGTCGAATGAGCCTATCGGCGTATTCCTGGCTATTGTAGTTTAGGAGATATTGGCAGATTTAGCCATTTTGGGGGGTATGAAAATTTATGAAAAGTTCAATTACACCATGATTTCTCTATGTTCCCGAGGGCCTACAGTTACAACTCCGCTACCAGACTGTAGCAAATCAAAAGTTACGTCGAATGAGCCTATCGGCGTATTCCTGGCTATTGTAGTTTAGGAGATATTGGCAGATTTAGCCATTTTGGGGGGTATGAAAATTTATGAAAAGTTCAATTACACCATGATTTCTCTATGTTCCCGAGGGCCTACAGTTACAACTCCGCTACCAGACTGTAGCAAATCAAAAGTTACGTCGAATGAGCCTATCGGCGTATTCCTGGCTATTGTAGTTTAGGAGATATTGGCAGATTTAGCCATTTTGGGGGGTATGAAAATTTATGAAAAGTTCAATTACACCATGATTTCTCTATGTTCCCGAGGGCCTACAGTTACAACTCCGCTACCAGACTGTAGCAAATCAAAAGTTACGTCGAATGAGCCTATCGGCGTATTCCTGGCTATTGTAGTTTAGGAGATATTGGCAGATTTAGCCATTTTGGGGGGTATGAAAATTTATGAAAAGTTCAATTACACCATGATTTCTCTATGTTCCCGAGGGCCTACAGTTACAACTCCGCTACCAGACTGTAGCAAATCAAAAGTTACGTCGAATGAGCCTATCGGCGTATTCCTGGCTATTGTAGTTTAGGAGATATTGGCAGATTTAGCCATTTTGGGGGGTATGAAAATTTATGAAAAGTTCAATTACACCATGATTTCTCTATGTTCCCGAGGGCCTACAGTTACAACTCCGCTACCAGACTGTAGCAAATCAAAAGTTACGTCGAATGAGCCTATCGGCGTATTCCTGGCTATTGTAGTTTAGGAGATATTGGCAGATTTAGCCATTTTGGGGGGTATGAAAATTTATGAAAAGTTCAATTACACCATGATTTCTCTATGTTCCCGAGGGCCTACAGTTACAACTCCGCTACCAGACTGTAGCAAATCAAAAGTTACGTCGAATGAGCCTATCGGCGTATTCCTGGCTATTGTAGTTTAGGAGATATTGGCAGATTTAGCCATTTTGGGGGGTATGAAAATTTATGAAAAGTTCAATTACACCATGATTTCTCTATGTTCCCGAGGGCCTACAGTTACAACTCCGCTACCAGACTGTAGCAAATCAAAAGTTACGTCGAATGAGCCTATCGGCGTATTCCTGGCTATTGTAGTTTAGGAGATATTGGCAGATTTAGCCATTTTGGGGGGTATGAAAATTTATGAAAAGTTCAATTACACCATGATTTCTCTATGTTCCCGAGGGCCTACAGTTACAACTCCGCTACCAGACTGTAGCAAATCAAAAGTTACGTCGAATGAGCCTATCGGCGTATTCCTGGCTATTGTAGTTTAGGAGATATTGGCAGATTTAGCCATTTTGGGGGGTATGAAAATTTATGAAAAGTTCAATTACACCATGATTTCTCTATGTTCCCGAGGGCCTACAGTTACAACTCCGCTACCAGACTGTAGCAAATCAAAAGTTACGTCGAATGAGCCTATCGGCGTATTCCTGGCTATTGTAGTTTAGGAGATATTGGCAGATTTAGCCATTTTGGGGGGTATGAAAATTTATGAAAAGTTCAATTACACCATGATTTCTCTATGTTCCCGAGGGCCTACAGTTACAACTCCGCTACCAGACTGTAGCAAATCAAAAGTTACGTCGAATGAGCCTATCGGCGTATTCCTGGCTATTGTAGTTTAGGAGATATTGGCAGATTTAGCCATTTTGGGGGGTATGAAAATTTATGAAAAGTTCAATTACACCATGATTTCTCTATGTTCCCGAGGGCCTACAGTTACAACTCCGCTACCAGACTGTAGCAAATCAAAAGTTACGTCGAATGAGCCTATCGGCGTATTCCTGGCTATTGTAGTTTAGGAGATATTGGCAGATTTAGCCATTTTGGGGGGTATGAAAATTTATGAAAAGTTCAATTACACCATGATTTCTCTATGTTCCCGAGGGCCTACAGTTACAACTCCGCTACCAGACTGTAGCAAATCAAAAGTTACGTCGAATGAGCCTATCGGCGTATTCCTGGCTATTGTAGTTTAGGAGATATTGGCAGATTTAGCCATTTTGGGGGGTATGAAAATTTATGAAAAGTTCAATTACACCATGATTTCTCTATGTTCCCGAGGGCCTACAGTTACAACTCCGCTACCAGACTGTAGCAAATCAAAAGTTACGTCGAATGAGCCTATCGGCGTATTCCTGGCTATTGTAGTTTAGGAGATATTGGCAGATTTAGCCATTTTGGGGGGTATGAAAATTTATGAAAAGTTCAATTACACCATGATTTCTCTATGTTCCCGAGGGCCTACAGTTACAACTCCGCTACCAGACTGTAGCAAATCAAAAGTTACGTCGAATGAAGCCTATCGGCGTATTCCTGGCTATTGTAGTTTAGGAGATATTGGCAGATTTAGCCATTTTGGGGGGTATGAAAAATTTATGAAAAGTTCAATTACACCATGATTTCTCTATGTTCCCGAGGGCCCTACAGTTACAACTCCGCTACCAGACTGTAGCAAATCAAAAGTTACGTCGAATGAGCCTATCGGCTGTATTCCTGGCTATTGTCAGTTTAGGAGATATTGGCAGATTTAGCCATTTTGGGGGGTATGAAAATTTATGAAAAGTTCAATTACACCATGATTTCTCTATGTTCCCGAGGGCCTACAGTTACAACTCCGCTACCAGACTGTAGCAAATCAAAAGTTACGTCGAATGAGCCTATCGGCGTTTCCCTGGCTATTGCTAGTTTAGGAGATATTGGCAGATTTAGCCATTTTGGGGGGTATGAAAATTTATGAAAAGTTCAATTACACCATGATTTCTCTATGTTCCCGAGGGCCTACAGTTACAACTCCGCTACCAGACTGTAGCAAATCAAAAGTTCCGTCGAATGAGCCTATCGGCGTATTCCTGGCTATTGTAGTTTAGGAGATATTGGCAGATTTAGCCATTTTGGGGGGTATGAAAATTTATGAAAAGTTCAATTACACCATGATTTCTCTATGTTCCCGAGGAACCTACAGTTACAACTCCGCTACCAGACTGTAGCAAATCAAAAGTTACCGTCGAATGAGCCTATCGGCGTATTCCTGGCTATTGTAGTTTAGGAGATATTGGCAGATTTTAGCCATTTTTAGGGGTATGAAAATTTATGAAAAGTTCAATTACACCATGATTTCTCTATGTTCCCGAGGGCCTACAGTTACAACTCCGCAACCAGACTGTAGCAAATCAAAAGTTACGTCGAATGAGCCTATCGGCGTATTCCTGGCTATTGTAGTTTAGGAGATATTGGCAGATTTAGCCATTTTGGGGGGTATGAAAATTTATGAAAAGTTCAATTACACCATGATTTCTCTATGTTCCCGAGGGCCTACAGTTACAACTCCGCTACCAGACTGTATCAAATCAAAAAGTTACGTCGAATGAGCCTATCGGCGTATTCCTGGATATTGTAGTTTAGGAGATATTGGCAGATTTAGCCATTTTTGGGGGGTATGAAAATTTATGAAAAGTTCAATTACACCATGATTTCTCTATGTTCCCGAGGGCCCTACAGTTACAACTCCGCTACCAGACTGTAGCAAATCAAAAGTTACGTCGAATGAGCCTATCGGCGTATTCCTGGCTAATGTAGTTTAGGAGATATTGGCAGATTTAGCCATTTTGGGGGGTATGAAAATTTATGAAAAGTTCAATTACACCATGATTTTCTCTATGTTCCCGAGGGCCTACAGTTACAACCCGCTACCAGACTGTGGCAAATCAAAAGTTATCGTCGAATGAGCCTAGCGGCGTATTCCTGGCTATTGTAGTTTAGGAGATATTGGCAGATTTAGCCATTTTGGGGGGTATGAAAATTTATGAAAAGTTCAATTACACCATGATTTCTCTATGTTCCCGAGGGGCCTAAAGTTACAACTCCGCTACCAGACTGTAGCAAATCAAAAGTTACGTCGAATGAGCCTATCGGCGTATTCCTGGCTATTGTAGTTTAGAAGATATTGGCAGATTTAGCCATTTTTGGGGGGTATGAAAATTTATGGAAAGTTCAATTACACCATGATTTCTCTATGTTCCCGAGGGCCTACAGTTACAACTCCGCTACCAGACTGTAGCAAATCAAAAGTTACGTCGAATGAGCCTATCGGCGTATTCCTGGCTATTGTAGTTTAGGAGATATTGGCAGATTTAGCCATTTTGGGGGGTATGAAAATTTTTGAAAAGTTCAATTACACCATGATTTCTCTATGTTCCCGAGGGCCTACAGTTACAACTCCGCTACCAGACTGTAGCAAATCAAAAGTCACGTCGAATGAGCCTATCGGCGTATTCCTGGCTATTGTAGTTTAGGATATATTGGCAGATTTAGCCATTTTGGGGGGTATGAAAATTTATGAAAAGTTCAATTACACCATGATTTCTATATGTTCCCGAGGGCCTACAGTTACAACTCCGCTACCAGACTGTAGCAAATCAAAAGTTACGTCGAATGAGCCTATCGTCGTATTCGTGGCTATTGTAGTTTAGGAGATATTGGCAGATTTAGTCATTTTGGGGGGTATGAAAATTTATGAAAAGTTCAATTACACCATGATTTCTCTATGTTCCCGAGGGCCTACAGTTACAACTCCGCTACCAGACTGTAGCAAATCAAAAGTTACGTCGAATGAGCCTATCGGCGTATTCCTGGCTATTGTAGTTTAGGAGATATTGGCAGATTTAGCCATTTTGGGGGGTATGAAAATTTATGAAAAGTTCAATTACACCTTGATTTCTCTATGTTCCCGAGGGCCTACAGTTACAACTCCGCTACCAGACTGTAGCAAATCAAAAGTTACGTCGAATAAGCCTATCGGCGTATTCCTGGCTATTGTAGTTTAGGAGATATTGGCAGATTTAGCCATTTTGGGGGGTATGAAAATTTATGAAAAGTTCAATTACACCATGATTTCTCTATGTTCCCGAGGGCCTACAGTTACAACTCCGCTACCAGACTGTATCAAATCAAAAGTTACGTCGAATGAGCCTATCGGCGTATTCCTGGCTATTGTAGTTTAGGAGATATTGGCAGATTTAGCCATTTTGGGGGGTATGAAAATTTATGAAAAGTTCAATTACACCATAATTTCTCTATGTTCCCGAGGGCCTACAGTTACAACTCCGCTACCAGACTGTAGCAAATCAAAAGTTACGTCGAATGAGCCTATCGGCGTATTCCTGGCTATTGTAGTTTAGGAGATATTGGCAGATTTAGCCATTTTGGGGGTATGAAAATTTATGAAAAGTTCAATTACACCATGATTTCTCTATGTTCCCGAGGGCCTACAGTTACAACTCCGCTACCAGACTGTAGCAAATCAAAAGTTACGTCGAATGAGCCTATCGGCGTATTCCTGACTATTGTAGTTTAGGAGATATTGGCAGATTTAGCCATTTTGGGGGGTATGAAAATTTATGAAAAGTTCAATTACACCATGATTTCTCTATGTTCCCGAGGGCCTACAGTTACAACTCCGCTACCAGACTGTAGCAAATCAAAAGTTACGTCGAATGAGCCTATCGGCGTATTCCTGGCTATTGTAGTTTAGGAGATATTGGCAGATTTAGATATTTTGGGGGGTATGAAAATTTATGAAAAGTTCAATTACACCATGATTTCTCTATGTTCCCGAGGGCCTACAGTTACAACTCCGCTACCAGACTGTAGCAAATCAAAAGTTACGTCGAATGAGCCTATCGGCGTATTCCTGGCTATTGTAGTTTAGGAGATATTGGCAGATTTAGCCATTTTGGGGGGTATGAAAATTTATGAAAAGTTCAATTACACCATGATTTCTCTATGTTCCCGAGGGCCTACAGTTACAACTCCGCTACCAGACTGTAGCAAATCAAAAGTTACGTCGAATGAGCCTATCGGCGTATTCCTGGCTATTGTAGTTTAGGAGATATTGGCAGATTTAGCCATTTTGTGGGGTATGAAAATTTATGAAAAGTTCAATCACACCATGATTTCTCTATGTTCCCGAGGGCCTACAGTTACAACTCCGCTACCAGACTGTAGCAAATCAAAAGTTACGTCGAATGAGCCTATCGGCGTATTCCTGGCTATTGTAGTTTAAGAGATATTGGCAGATTTAGCCATTTTGGGGGGTATGAAAATTTATGAAAAGTTCAATTACACCATGATTTCTCTATGTTCCCGAGGGCCTACAGTTACAACTCCGCTACCAGACTGTAGCAAATCAAAAGTTACGTCGAATGAGCCTATCGGCGTATTCCTGGCTATTGTAGTTTAGGAGATATTGGCAGATTTAGCCATTTTGGGGGGTATGAAAATTTATGAAAAGTTCAATTACACCATGATTTCTCTATGTTCCCGAGGGCCTACAGTTACAACTCCGCTACCAGACTGTAGCAAATTAAAAGTTACGTCGAATGAGCCTATCGGCGTATTCCTGGCTATTGCAGTTTAGGAGATATTGGCAGATTTAGCCATTTTGGGGGGTATGAAAATTTATGAAAAGTTCAATTACACCATGATTTCTCTATGTTCCCGAGGGCCTACAGTTACAACTCCGCTACCAGACTGTAGCAAATCAAAAGTTACGTCGAATGAGCCTATCGGCGTATTCCTGGCTATTGTAGTTTAGGAGATATTGGCAGATTTAGCCATTTTGGGGGGTATGAAAATTTATGAAAAGTTCAATTACACCATGATTTCTCTATGTTCCCGAGGGCCTACAGTTACAACTCCGCTACCAGACTGTAGCAAATCAAAAGTTCCGTCGAATGAGCCTATCGGCGTATTCCTGGCTATTGTAGTTTAGGAGATATTGGCAGATTTAGACATTTTGGGGGTATGAAAATTTATGAAAAGTTCAATTACACCATGATTTCTCGATGTTCCCGAGGGCCTACAGTTACAACTCCGCTACCAGACTGTAGCAAATCAAAAGTTACGCCGAATGAGCCTATCGGCGTATTCCTGGCTATTGTAGTTTAGGAGATATTGGCAGATTTAGCCATTTTTAGGGGTATGAAAATTTATGAAAAGTTGAATTACACCATGATTTCTCTATGTTCCCGAGGGCCTACAGTTACAACTCCGCTACCAGACCGTAGCAAATCAAAAGTTACGTCGAATGAGCCTATCGGCGTATTCCTGGCTATTGTAGTTTAGGAGATATTTGCAGATTTAGCCATTTTGGGGGGTATGAAAATTTATGAAAAGTTCAATTACACCATGATTTCTCTATGTTCCCGAGGGCCTACAGTTACAACTCCGCTATCAGACTGTAGCAAATCAAAAGTTACGTCGAATGAGCCTATCGGCGTATTCCTGGCTATTGTAGTTTAGGAGATATTGGCAGATTTAGCCATTTTGGGGGGTATGAAAATTTATGAAAAGTTCAATTACACCATGATTTCTCTATGTTCCCGAGGGCCAACAGTTACAACTCCGCTACCAGACTGTAGCAAATCAAAAGTTACGTCGAATGAGCCTATCGGCGTATTCCTGGCTATTGTAATTTAGGAGATATTGGCAGATTTAGCTATTTTGGGGGGTATGAAAATTTATGAAAAGTTCAATTACACCATGATTTCTCTATGTTCCCGAGGGCCTACAGTTACAACTCCGCTACCAGACTGTAGCAAATCAAAAGTTACGTCGAATGAGCCTATCGGCGTATTCCTGGCTATTGTAGTTTAGGAGATATTGGCAGATTTAGCCATTTTGGGGGGTATGAAAATTTATGAAAAGTTCAATTACACCATGATTTCTCTATGTTCCCGAGGGCCTACAGTTACAACTCCGCTACCAGACTGTATCAAATCAAAAGTTACGTCGAATGAGCCTATCGGCGTATTCCTGGCTATTGTAGTTTAGGAGATATTGGCAGATTTAGCCATTTTGGGGGGTATGAAAATTTATGAAAAGTTCAATTACACCATGATTTCTCTATGTTCCCGAGGGCCTACAGTTACAACTCCGCTACCAGACTGTAGCAAATCAAAAGTTACGTCGAATGAGCCTATCGTCGTATTCGTGGCTATTGTAGTTTGGGAGATATTGGCAGATTTAGTCATTTTGGGGGGTATGAAAATTTATGAAAAGTTCAATTACACCATGATTTCTCGATGTTCCCGAGGGCCTACAGTTACAACTCCGCTACCAGACTGTAGCAAATCAAAAGTTACGTCGAATGAGCCTATCGGCGTATTCCTGGCTATTGTAGTTTAGGAGATATTGGCAGATTTAGCCATTTTGGGGGGTATGAAAATTTTTGAAAAGTTCAATTACACCTTGATTTCTCTATGTTCCCGAGGGCCTACAGTTACAACTCCGCTACCAGACTGTAGCAAATCAAAAGTTACGTCGAATGAGCCTATCGGCGTATTCCTGGCTATTGTAGTTTAGGAGATATTGGCAGATTTAGCCATTTTGGGGGGTATGAAAATTTATGAAAAGTTCAATTACACCATGATTTCTCTATGTTCCCGAGGGCCTACAGTTACAACTCCGCTACCAGACTGTAGCAAATCAAAAGTTACGTCGAATGAGCCTATCGGCGTATTCCTGGCTATTGTAGTTTAGGAGATATTGGCAGATTTAGCCATTTTGGGGGTATGAAAATTTATGAAAAGTTCAATTACACCATGATTTCTCTATGTTCCCGAGGGCCTACAGTTACAACTCCGCTACCAGACTGTAGCAAATCAAAAGTTACGTCGAATGAGCCTATCGGCGTATTCCTGGCTATTGTAGTTTAGGAGATATTGGCAGATTTAGCCATTTTGGGGGGTATGAAAATTTATGAAAAGTTCAATTATACCATGATTTCTCTATGTTCCCGAGGGCCTACAGTTACAACTCCGCTACCAGACTGTAGCAAATCAAAAGTTACGTCGAATGAGCCTATCGGCGTATTCCTGGCTATTGTAGTTTAGGAGATATTGGCAGATTTAGCCATTTTGGGGGGTATGAACATTTATGAAAAGTTCAATTACACCATGATTTCTCTATGTTCCCGAGGGCCTACAGTTACAACTCCGCTACCAGACTGTAGCAAATCAAAAATTACGTCGAATGAGCCTATCGGCGTATTCCTGGCTATTGTAGTTTAGGAGATATTGGCAGATTTAGCCATTTTGGGGGGTATGAAAATTTATGAAAAGTTCAATTACACCATGATTTCTCTATGTTCCCGAGGGCCTACAGTTACAACTCCGCTACCAGACTGTAGCAAATCAAAAGTTACGTCGAATGAGCCTATCGGCGTATTCCTGGCTATTGTAGTTTAGGAGATATTGGCAGATTTAGCCATTTTGGGGGGTATGAAAATTTTTGAAAAGTTCAATTACACCTTGATTTCTCTATGTTCCCGAGGGCCTACAGTTACAACTCCGCTACCAGACTGTAGCAAATCAAAAGTTACGTCGAATGAGCCTATCGGCGTATTCCTGGCTATTGTAGTTTAGGAGATATTGGCAGATTTAGCCATTTTGGGGGGTATGAAAATTTATGAAAAGTTCAATTACACCATGATTTCTCTATGTTCCCGAGGGCCTACAGTTACAACTCCGCTACCAGACTGTAGCAAATCAAAAGTTACGTCGAATGAGCCTATCGGCGTATTCCTGGCTATTGTAGTTTAGGAGATATTGGTACATTTAGCCATTTTGGGGGGTATGAAAATTTATGAAAAGTTCAATTACACCATGATTTCTCTATGTTCCCGAGGGCCTACAGTTACAACTCCGCTACCAGACTGTAGCAAATCAAAAGTTACGTCGAATGAGCCTATCGGCGTATTCCTGGCTATTGTAGTTTAGGAGATATTGGCAGATTTAGCCATTTTGGGGGGTATGAAAATTTATGAAAAGTTCAATTACACCATGATTTCTCTATGTTCCCGAGGGCCTACAGTTACAACTCCGCTACCAGACTGTAGCAAATCAAAAGTTACGTCGAATAAGCCTATCGGCGTATTCCTGGCTATTGTAGTTTAGGAGATATTGGCAGATTTAGCCATTTTGGGGGGTATGAAAATTTATAAAAAGTTCAATTACAACATGATTTCTCTATGTTCCCGAGGGCCTACAGTTACAACTCCACTACCAGACTGTAGCAAATCAAAAGTTACGTCGAATGAGCCTATCGGCGTATTCCTGGCTATTGTAGTTTAGGAGATATTGGCAGATTTAGCCATTTTGGGGGGTATGAAAATTTATGAAAAGTTCAATTACACCATGATTTCTCTATGTTCCCGAGGGCCTACAGTTACAACTCCGCTACCAGACTGTAGCAAATCAAAAGTTACGTCGAATGAGCCTATCGGCGTATTCCTGGCTATTGTAGTTTAGGAGATATTGGCAGATTTAGCCATTTTGGGGGGGCATGAAAATTTATGAAAAGTTCAATTACACCATGATTTCTCTATGTTCCCGAGGGCCTACAGTTACAACTCCGCTACCAGACTGTAGCAAATCAAAAGTTACGTCGAATGAGCCTATCGGCGTATTCCTGGCTATTGTAGTTTAGGAGATATTGGCAGATTTAGCCATTTTGGGGGGTATGAAAATTTATGAAAAGTTCAATTACACCATGATTTCTCTATGTTCCCGAGGGCCTACAGTTACAACTCCGCTACCAGACTGTAGCAAATCAAAAGTTACGTCGAATGAGCCTATCGGCGTATTCCTGGCTATTGTAGTTTAGGAGATATTGGCACATTTAGCCATTTTGGGGGGTATGAAAATTTATGAAAAGTTCAATTACACCATGATTTCTCTATGTTCCCGAGGGCCTACAGTTACAACTCCGCTACCAGACTGTAGCAAATCAAAAGTTACGTCGAATGAGCCTATCGGCGTATTCCTGGCTATTGTAGTTTAGGAGATATTGGCAGATTTAGTCATTTTGGGGGGTATGAAAATTTATGAAAAGTTCAATTACACCATGATTTCTCTATGTTCCCGAGGGCCTACAGTTACAACTCCGCTACCAGACTGTAGCAAATCAAAAGTTACGTCGAATAAGCCTATCGGCGTATTCCTGGCTATTGTAGTTTAGGAGATATTGGCAGATTTAGCCATTTTGGGGGGCATGAAAATTTATGAAAAGTTCAATTACAACATGATTTCTCTATGTTCCCGAGGGCCTACAGTTACAACTCCACTACCAGACTGTAGCAAATCAAAAGTTACGTCGAATGAGCCTATCGGCGTATTCCTGGCTATTGTAGTTTAGGAGATATTGGCAGATTTAGCCATTTTGGGGGGTATGAAAATTTTTGAAAAGTTCAATTACACCATGATTTCTCTATGTTCCCGAGGGCCTACAGTTACAACTCCGCTACCAGACTGTAGCAAATCAAAAGTTACGTCGAATGAGCCTATCGGCGTATTCCTGGCTATTGTAGTTTAGGAGATATTGGCAGATTTAGCCATTTTGGGGGGGGCATGAAAATTTATGAAAAGTTCAATTACACCATGATTTCTCTACGTTCCCGAGGGCCTACAGTTACAACTCCGCTACCAGACTGTAGCAAATCAAAAGTTACGTCGAATGAGCCTATCGGCGTATTCCTGGCTATTGTAGTTTAGGAGATATTGGCAGATTTAGCCATTTTGGGGGGTATGAAAATTTATGAAAAGTTCAATTACACCATGATTTCTCTATGTTCCCGAGGGCCTACAGTTACAACTCCGCTACCAGACTGTAGCAAATCAAAAGTTACGTCGAATGAGCCTATCGGCGTATTCCTGGCTATTGTAGTTTAGGAGATATTGGCAGATTTAGCCATTTTGGGGGGTATGAAAATTTATGAAAAGTTCAATTACACCATGATTTCTCTATGTTCCCGAGGGCCTACAGTTACAACTCCGCTACCAGACTGTAGCAAATCAAAAGTTACGTCGAATGAGCCTATCGGCGTATTCCTGGCTATTGTAGTTTAGGAGATATTGGCAGATTTAGTCATTTTGGGGGGTATGAAAATTTATGAAAAGTTCAATTACACCATGATTTCTCTATGTTCCCGAGGGCCTACAGTTACAACTCCGCTACCAGACTGTATCAAATCAAAAGTTACGTCGAATGAGCCTATCGGCGTATTCCTGGCTATTGTAGTTTAGGAGATATTGGCAGATTTAGCCATTTTGGGGGGTATGAAAATTTATGAAAAGTTCAATTACACCATGATTTCTCTATGTTCCCGAGGGCCTACAGTTACAACTCCGCTACCAGACTGTAGCAAATCAAAAGTTACGTCGAATGAGCCTATCGGCGTATTCCTGGCTATTGTAGTTTAGGAGATATTGGCAGATTTAGCCATTTTGGGGGGTATGAAAATTTATGAAAAGTTCAATTACACCATGATTTCTCTATGTTCCCGAGGGCCTACAGTTACAACCCCGCTACCAGACTGTGGCAAATCAAAAGTTACGTCGAATGAGCCTAGCGGCGTATTCCTGGCTATTGTAGTTTAGGAGATATTGGCAGATTTAGCCATTTTGGGGGGTATGAAAATTTATGAAAAGTTCAATTACACCATGATTTCTCTATGTTCCCGAGGGCCTAAAGTTACAACTCCGCTACCAGACTGTAGCAAATCAAAAGTTACGTCGAATGAGCCTATCGGCGTATTCCTGGCTATTGTAGTTTAGGAGATATTGGCAGATTTAGCCATTTTGGGGGGTATGAAAATTTATGGAAAGTTCGATTACACCATGATTTCTCTATGTTCCCGAGGGCCTACAGTTACAACTCCGCTACCAGACTGTAGCAAATCAAAAGTTACGTCGAATGAGCCTATCGGCGTATTCCTGGCTATTGTAGTTTAGGAGATATTGGCAGATTTAGCCATTTTGGGGGGTATGAAAATTTATGAAAACTTCAATTACACCATGATTTCTCTATGTTCCCGAGGGCCTACAGTTACAACTCCGCTACCAGACTGTAGCAAATCAAAAGTTACGTCGAATGAGCCTATCGGCGTATTCCTGGCTATTGTAGTTTAGGAGATATTGGCAGATTTAGCCATTTTGGGGGGTATGAAAATTTATGAAAAGTTCAATTACACCATGATTTCTATATGTTCCTGAGGGCCTACAGTTACAACTCCGCTACCAGACTGTAGCAAATCAAAAGTTACGTCGAATGAGCCTATCGTCGTATTCGTGGCTATTGTAGTTTAGGAGATATTGGCAGATTTAGTCATTTTGGGGGGTATGAAAATTTATGAAAAGTTCAATTACACCATGATTTCTCTATGTTCCCGAGGGCCTACAGTTACAACTCCGCTACCAGACTGTAGCAAATCAAAAGTTACGTCAAATGAGCCTATCGGCGTATTCCTGGCTATTGTAGTTTAGGAGATATTGGCAGATTTAGCCATTTTGGGGGGTATGAAAATTTTTGAAAAGTTCAATTACACCTTGATTTCTCTATGTTCCCGAGGGCCTACAGTTACAACTCCGCTACCAGACTGCAGCAAATCAAAAGTTACGTCGAATGAGCCTATCGGCGTATTCCTGGCTATTGTAGTTTAGGAGATATTGGCAGATTTAGCCATTTTGGGGGGTATGAAAATTTATGAAAAGTTCAATTACACCATGATTTCTCTATGTTCCCGAGGGCCTACAGTTACAACTCCGCTACCAGACTGTAGCAAATCAAAAGTTACGTCGAATGAGCCTATCGGCGTATTCCTGGCTATTGTAGTTTAGGAGATATTGGCACATTTAGCCATTTTGGGGGGTATGAAAATTTATGAAAAGTTCAATTACACCATGATTTCTCTATGTTCCCGAGGGCCTACAGTTACAACTCCGCTACCAGACTGTAGCAAATCAAAAGTTACGTCGAATGAGCCTATCAACGTATTCCTGGCTATCGTAGTTTAGGAGATATTGGCAGATTTAGCCATTTTGGGGGGTATGAAAATTTATGAAAAGTTCAATTACACCATGATTTCTCTATGTTCCCGAGGGCCTACAGTTACAACTCCGCTACCAGACTGTAGCAATTCAAAAGTTACGTCGAATGAGCCTATCGGCGTATTCCTGGCTATTGTAGTTTAGGAGATATTGGCAGATTTAGCCATTTTGGGGGGTATGAAAATTTATGAAAAGTTCAATTATACCATGATTTCTCTATGTTCCCGAGGGCCTACAGTTACAACTCCGCTACCAGACTGTAGCAAATCAAAAGTTACGTCGAATGAGCCTATCGGCGTATTCCTGGCTATTGTAGTTTAGGAGATATTGGCAGATTTAGCCATTTTGGGGGGTATGAAAATTTATGAAAAGTTCAATTACACCATGATTTCTCTATGTTCCCGAGGGCCTACAGTTACAACTCCGCTACCAGACTGTAGCAAATCAAAAGTTACGTCGAATGAGCCTATCGGCGTATTCCTGGCTATTGTAGTTTAGGAGATATTGGCAGATTTAGCCATTTTGGGGGGTATAAAAATTTATGAAAAGTTCAATTACACCATGATTTCTCTATGTTCCCGAGGGCCTACAGTTACAACTCCGCTACCAGACTGTAGCAAATCAAAAGTTACGTCGAATGAGCCTATCGGCGTTTTCCTGGCTATTGTAGTTTAGGAGATATTGGCAGATTTAGCCATTTTGGGGGGTATGAAAATTTATGAAAAGTTCAATTACACCATGATTTCTCTATGTTCCCGAGGGCCTACAGTTACAACTCCGCTACCAGACTGTAGCAAATCAAAAGTTACGTCGAATGAGCCTATCGGCGTATTCCTGGCTATTGTAGTTTAGGAGATATTGGCAGATTTAGCCATTTTGGGGGGTATGAAAATTTATGAAAAGTTCAATTACACCATGATTTCTCTATGTTCCCGAGGGCCTACAGTTACAACTCCGCTACCAGACTGTAGCAAATCAAAAGTTACGTCGAATGAGCCTATCGGCGTATTCCTGGCTATTGTAGTTTAGGAGATATTGGCAGATTTAGCCATTTTGGGGGGTATGAAAATTTATGAAAAGTTCAATTACACCATGATTTCTCTATGTTCCCGAGGGCCTACAGTTACAACTCCGCTACCAGACTGTAGCAAATCAAAAGTTACGTCGAATGAGCCTATCGGCGTATTCCTGGCTATTGTAGTTTAGGAGATATTGGCAGATTTAGCCATTTTGGGGGGTATGAAAATTTATGAAAAGTTCAATTACACCATGATTTCTCTATGTTCCCGAGGGCCGACAGTTACAACTCCGCTACCAGACTGTAGCAAATCAAAAGTTACGTCGAATGAGCCTATCGGCGTATTCCTGGCTATTGTAGTTTAGGAGATATTGGCAGATTTAGCCATTTTGGGGGGTATGAAAATTTATGAAAAGTTCAATTACACCATGATTTCTCTATGTTCCCGAGGGCCTACAGTTACAACTCCGCTACCAGACTGTAGCAAATCAAAAGTTACGTCGAATGAGCCTATCGGCGTATTCCTGGCTATTGTAGTTTAGGAGATATTGGCAGATTTAGCCATTTTGGGGGGTATGAAAATTTATGAAAAGTTCAATTACACCATGATTTCTCTATGTTCCCGAGGGCCTACAGTTACAACTCCACTACCAGACTGTAGCAAATCAAAAGTTACGTCGAATGAGCCGATCGGCGTATTCCTGGCTATTGTAGTTTGGGAGATATTAGCAGATTTAGCCATTTTGGGGGGTATGAAAATTTATGAAAAGTTCAATTACACCATGATTTCTCTATGTTCCCGAGGGCCTACAGTTACAACTCCGCTACCAGACTGTAGCAAATCAAAAGTTACGTCGAATGAGCCTATCGGCGTATTCCTGGCTATTGTAGTTTAGGATATATTGGCAGATTTAGCCATTTTGGGGGGTATGAAAATTTATGAAAAGTTCAATTACACCATGATTTCTCTATGTTCCCGAGGGCCTACAGTTACAACTCCGCTACCAGACTGTAGCAAATCAAAAGTTACGTCGAATGAGCCTATCGGCGTATTCCTGGCTATTGTAGTTTAGGAGATATTGGCAGATTTAGCCATTTTGGGGGGTATGAAAATTTATGAAAAGTTCAATTACACCATGATTTCTCTATGTTCCCGAGGGCCTACAGTTACAACTCCGCTACCAGACTGTAGCAAATCAAAAGTTACGTCGAATGAGCCTATCGGCGTATTCCTGGCTATTGTAGTTTAGGAGATATTGGCAGATTTAGCCATTTTGGGAGGTATGAAAATTTATGAAAAGTTTAATTACACCATGATTTCTCTATGTTCCCGAGGGCCTACAGTTACAACTCCGCTACCAGACTGTAGCAAATCAAAAGTTACGTCGAATGAGCCTATCGGCGTATTACTGACTATTGTAGTTTAGGAGATATTGGCAGATTTAGCCATTTTGGGGGGTATGAAAATTTATGAAAAGTTCAATTACACCATGATTTCTCTATGTTCCCGAGGGCCTACAGTTACAACTCCGCTACCAGACTGTAGCAAATCAAAAGTTACGTCGAATGAGCCTATCGGCGTATTCCTGGCTATTGTAGTTTAGGAGATATTGGCAGATTTAGCCATTTTGGGGGGTATGAAAATTTATGAAAAGTTCAATTACACCATGATTTCTCTATGTTCCCGAGGGCCTACATTTACAACTCCGCTACCAGACTGTAGCAAATCAAAAGTTACGTCGAATGAGCCTATCGGCGTATTCCTGGCTATTGTAGTTTAGGAGATATTGGCAGATTTAGCCATTTTGGGGGGTATGAAAATTTATGAAAAGTTCAATTACACCATGATTTCTCTATGTTCCCGAGGGCCTACAGTTACAACTCCGCTACCAGACTGTAGCAAATCTAAAGTTACGTCGAATGAGCCTATCGGCGTATTCCTGGCTATTGTAGTTTAGGATATATTGGCAGATTTAGCCATTTTGGGGGGTATGAAAATTTATGAAAAGTTCAATTACACCATGATTTCTCTATGTTCCCGAGGGCCTACAGTTACAACTCCGCTACCAGACTGTAGCAAATCAAAAGTTACGTCGAATGAGCCTATCGGCGTATTCCTGGCTATTGTAGTTTAGGAGATATTGGCAGATTTAGCCATTTTGGGGGGTATGAAAATTTATGAAAGGTTCAATTACACCATGATTTCTCTATGTTCCCGAGGGCCTACAGTTACAACTCCGCTACCAGACTGTAGCAAATCAAAAGTTACGTCGAATGAGCCTATCGGCGTATTCCTGGCTATTGTAGTTTAGGAGATATTGGCAGATTTAGCCATTTTGGGGGGTATGAAAATTTATGAAAAGTTCAACTACACCCTTATTTCTCTATGTTCCCGAGGGCCTACAGTTACAACTCCGCTACCAGACTGTAGCAAATCAAAAGTTACGTCGAATGAGCCTATCGGCGTATTCCTGGCTATTGTAGTTTAGGAGATATTGGCAGATTTAGCCATTTTGGGGGGTATGAAAATTTATGAAAAGTTCAATTACACCATGATTTCTCTATGTTCCCGAGGGCCTACAGTTACAACTCCGCTACCAGACTGTAGCAAATCAAAAGTTACGTCGACTGAGCCTATCGGCGTATTCCTGGCTATTGTAGTTTAGGAGATATTGGCAGATTTAGCCATTTTGGGGGGTATGAAAATTTATGAAAAGTTCAATTACACCATGATTTCTCTATGTTCCCGAGGGCCTACAGTTACAACTCCGCTACCAGACTGTAGCAAGTCAAAAGTTACGTCGAATGAGCCTATCGGCGTATTCCTGGCTATTGTAGTTTAGGAGATATTGGCAGATTTAGCCATTTTGGGGGGTATGAAAATTTATGAAAAGTTCAATTACACCATGATTTCTCTATGTTCCCGAGGGCCTACAGTTACAACTCCGCTACCAGACTGTAGCAAATCTAAAGTTACGTCGAATGAGCCTATCGGCGTATTCCTGGCTATTGTAGTTTAGGAGATATTGGCAGATTTAGCCATTTTGGGGGGTATGAAAATTTATGAAAAGTTCAATTACACCATGATTTCTCTATGTTCCCGAGGGCCTACAGTTACAACTCCGCTACCAGACTGTAGCAAATCAAAAGTTACGTCGAATGAGCCTATCGGCGTATTCCTGGCTATTGTAGTTTAGGAGATATTGGCAGATTTAGCCATTTTGGGGGGTATGAAAATTTATGAAAGGTTCAATTACACCATGATTTCTCTATGTTCCCGAGGGCCTACAGTTACAACTCCGCTACCAGACTGTAGCAAATCAAAAGTTACGTCGAATGAGCCTATTGGCGTATTCCTGGCTATTGTAGTTTAGGAGATATTGGCAGATTTAGCCATTTTGGGGGGTATGAAAATTTATGAAAAGTTCAATTACACCATGATTTCTCTATGTTCCCGAGGGCCTACAGTTACAACTCCGCTACCAGACTGCAGCAAATCAAAAGTTACGTCGAATGAGCCTATCGGCGTATTCCTGGCTATTGTAGTTTAGGAGATATTGGCAGATTTAGCCATTTTGGGGGGTATGAAAATTTATGAAAAGTTCAATTACACCATGATTTCTCTATGTTCCCGAGGGCCTACAGTTACAACTCTGCTACCAGACTGTAGCAAATCAAAAGTTACGTCGAATGAGCCTATCGGCGTATTCCTGGCTATTGTAGTTTAGGAGATATTGCCAGATTTAGCCATTTTGGGAGGTATGAAAATTTATGAAAAGTTCAATTACACCATGATTTCTCCATGTTCCCGAGGGCCTACAGTTACAACTCCGCTACCAGACTGTAGCAAATCAAAAGTTACGTCGAATGAGCCTATCGGCGTATTCCTGGCTATTGTAGTTTAGGAGATATTGGCAGATTTAGCCATTTTGGGGGGTATGAAAATTTATGAAAAGTTCAATTACACCATGATTTCTCTATGTTCCCGAGGGCCTACAGTTACAACTCCGCTACCAGACTGTAGCAAATCAAAAGTTACGTCGAATGAGCCTATCGGCGTATTCCTGGCTATTGTAGTTTAGGAGATATTGGCAGATTTAGCCATTTTGGGGGGTATGAAAATTTATGAAAAGTTCAATTACACCATGATTTCTCTATGTTCCCGAGGGCCTACAGTTACAACTCCGCTACCAGACTGTAGCAAATCAAAAGTTACGTCGAATGAGCCTATCGGCGTATTCCTGGCTATTGTAGTTTAGGAGATATTGGCAGATTTAGCCATTTTGGGGGGTATGAAAATTTATGAAAAGTTCAATTACACCATGATTTCTCTATGTTCCCGAGGGCCTACAGTTACAACTCCGCTACCAGACTGTAGCAAATCAAAAGTTACGTCGACTGAGCCTATCGGCGTATTCCTGGCTATTGTAGTTTAGGAGATATTGGCAGATTTAGCCATTTTGGGGGGTATGAAAATTTATGAAAAGTTCAATTACACCATGATTTCTCTATGTTCCCGAGGGCCTACAGTTACAACTCCGCTACCAGACTGTAGCAAGTCAAAAGTTACGTCGAATGAGCCTATCGGCGTATTTCTGGCTATTGTAGTTTAGGAGATATTGGCAGATTTAGCCATTTTGGGGGGTATGAAAATTTATGAAAAGTTCAATTACACCATGATTTCTCTATGTTCCCGAGGGCCTACAGTTACAACTCCGCTACCAGACTGTAGCAAATCTAAAGTTACGTCGAATGAGCCTATCGGCGTATTCCTGGCTATTGTAGTTTAGGAGATATTGGCAGATTTAGCCATTTTGGGGGGTATGAAAATTTATGAAAAGTTCAATTACACCATGATTTCTCTATGTTCCCGAGGGCCTACAGTTACAACTCCGCTACCAGACTGTAGCAAATCAAAAGTTACGTCGAATGAGCCTATCGGCGTATTCCTGGCTATTGTAGTTTAGGAGATATTGGCAGATTTAGCCATTTTGGGGGGTATGAAAATTTATGAAAGGTTCAATTACACCATGATTTCTCTATGTTCCCGAGGGCCTACAGTTACAACTCCGCTACCAGACTGTAGCAAATCAAAAGTTACGTCGAATGAGCCTATTGGCGTATTCCTGGCTATTGTAGTTTAGGAGATATTGGCAGATTTAGCCATTTTGGGGGGTATGAAAATTTATGAAAAGTTCAATTACACCATGATTTCTCTATGTTCCCGAGGGCCTACAGTTACAACTCCGCTACCAGACTGCAGCAAATCAAAAGTTACGTCGAATGAGCCTATCGGCGTATTCCTGGCTATTGTAGTTTAGGAGATATTGGCAGATTTAGCCATTTTGGGGGGTATGAAAATTTATGAAAAGTTCAATTACACCATGATTTCTCTATGTTCCCGAGGGCCTACAGTTACAACTCTGCTACCAGACTGTAGCAAATCAAAAGTTACGTCGAATGAGCCTATCGGCGTATTCCTGGCTATTGTAGTTTAGGAGATATTGGCAGATTTAGCCATTTTGGGGGGTATGAAAATTTATGAAAAGTTCAATTACACCATGATTTCTCTATGTTCCCGAGGGCCTACAGTTACAACTCTGCTACCAGACTGTAGCAAATCAAAAGTTACGTCGAATGAGCCTATCGGCGTATTCCTGGCTATTGTAGTTTAGGAGATATTGCCAGATTTAGCCATTTTGGGAGGTATGAAAATTTATGAAAAGTTCAATTACACCATGATTTCTCCATGTTCCCGAGGGCCTACAGTTACAACTCCGCTACCAGACTGTAGCAAATCAAAAGTTACGTCGAATGAGCCTATCGGCGTATTCCTGGCTATTGTAGTTTAGGAGATATTGGCAGATTTAGCCATTTTGGGGGGTATGAAAATTTATGAAAAGTTCAATTACACCATGATTTCTCTATGTTCCCGAGGGCCTACAGTTACAACTCCGCTACCAGACTGTAGCAAATCAAAAGTTACGTCGAATGAGCCTATCGGCGTATTCCTGGCTATTGTAGTTTAGGAGATATTGGCAGATTTAGCCATTTTGGGGGGTATGAAAATTTATGAAAAGTTCAATTACACCATGATTTCTCTATGTTCCCGAGGGCCTACAGTTACAACTCCGCTACCAGACTGTAGCAAATCAAAAGTTACGTCGAATGAGCCTATCGGCGTATTCCTGGCTATTGTAGTTTAGGAGATATTGGCAGATTTAGCCATTTTGGGGGGTATGAAAATTTATGAAAAGTTCAATTACACCATGATTTCTCTATGTTCCCGAGGGCCTACAGTTACAACTCCGCTACCAGACTGTAGCAAATCTAAAGTTACGTCGAATGAGCCTATCGGCGTATTCCTGGCTATTGTAGTTTAGGAGATATTGGCAGATTTAGCCATTTTGGGGGGTATGAAAATTTATGAAAAGTTCAATTACACCATGATTTCTCTATGTTCCCGAGGGCCTACAGTTACAACTCCGCTACCAGACTGTAGCAAATCAAAAGTTACGTCGAATGAGCCTATCGGCGTATTCCTGGCTATTGTAGTTTAGGAGATATTGGCAGATTTAGCCATTTTGGGGGGTATGAAAATTTATGAAAGGTTCAATTACACCATTATTTCTCTATGTTCCCGAGGGCCTACAGTTACAACTCCGCTACCAGACTGTAGCAAATCAAAAGTTACGTCGAATGAGCCTATTGGCGTATTCCTGGCTATTGTAGTTTAGGAGATATTGGCAGATTTAGCCATTTTGGGGGGTATGAAAATTTATGAAAAGTTCAATTACACCATGATTTCTCTATGTTCCCGAGGGCCTACAGTTACAACTCCGCTACCAGACTGCAGCAAATCAAAAGTTACGTCGAATGAGCCTATCGGCGTATTCCTGGCTATTGTAGTTTAGGAGATATTGGCAGATTTAGCCATTTTGGGGGGTATGAAAATTTATGAAAAGTTCAATTACACCATGATTTCTCTATGTTCCCGAGGGCCTACAGTTACAACTCTGCTACCAGACTGTAGCAAATCAAAAGTTACGTCGAATGAGCCTATCGGCGTATTCCTGGCTATTGTAGTTTAGGAGATATTGGCAGATTTAGCCATTTTATGGGGTATGAAAATTTATGAAAAGTTCAATTACACCAAGATTTCTCTATGTTCCCGAGGGCCTACAGTTACAACTCCGCTACCAGACTGTAACAAATCAAAAGTTACGTCGAATGAGCCTATCAACGTATTCCTGGCTATTGTAGTTTAGGAGATATTGGCAGATTTAGCCATTTTGGGGGGTATGAAAATTTATGAAAAGTTCAATTACACCATGATTTCTCTATGTTCCCGAGGGCCTACAGTTACAACTCCGCTACCAGACTGTAGCAAATCAAAAGTTACGTCGAATGAGCCTATCGGCGTATTCCTGGCTATTGTAGTTTAGGAGATATTGGCAGATTTAGCCATTTTGGGGGGTATGAAAATTTATGAAAAGTTCAATTACACCATGATTTCTCTATGTTCCCGAGGGCCTACAGTTACAACTCCGCTACCAGACTGTAGCAAATCAAAAGTTACGTCGAATGAGCCGATCGGCGTATTCCTGGCTATTGTAGTTTAGGAGATATTAGCAGATTTAGCCATTTTGGGGGGTATGAAAATTTATGAAAAGTTCAATTACACCATGATTTCTCTATGTTCCCGAGGGCCTACAGTTACAACTCCGCTACCAGACTGTAGCAAATCAAAAGTTACGTCGAATGAGCCTATCGGCGTATTCCTGGCTATTGTAGTTTAGGATATATTGGCAGATTTAGCCATTTTGGGGGGTATGAAAATTTATGAAAAGTTCAATTACACCATGATTTCTCTATGTTCCCGAGGGCCTACAGTTACAACTCCGCTACCAGACTGTAGCAAATCAAAAGTTACGTCGAATGAGCCTATTGGCGTATTCCTGGCTATTGTAGTTTAGGAGATATTGGCAGATTTAGCCATTTTGGGGGGTATGAAAATTTATGAAAAGTTCAATTACACCATGATTTCTCTATGTTCCCGAGGGCCTACAGTTACAACTCCGCTACCAGACTGTAGCAAATCAAAAGTTACGTCGAATGAGCCTATCGGCGTATTCCTGGCTATTGTAGTTTAGGAGATATTGGCAGATTTAGCCATTTTGGGAGGTATGAAAATTTATGAAAAGTTTAATTACACCATGATTTCTCTATGTTCCCGAGGGCCTACAGTTACAACTCCGCTACCAGACTGTAGCAAATCAAAAGTTACGTCGAATGAGCCTATCGGCGTATTACTGGCTATTGTAGTTTAGGAGATATTGGCAGATTTAGCCATTTTGGGGGGTATGAAAATTTATGAAAAGTTCAATTACACCATGATTTCTCTATGTTCCCGAGGGCCTACAGTTACAACTCCGCTACCAGACTGTAGCAAATCAAAAGTTACGTCGAATGAGCCTATCGGCGTATTCCTGGCTATTGTAGTTTAGGAGATATTGGCAGATTTAGCCATTTTGGGGGGTATGAAAATTTATGAAAGGTTCAATTACACCATTATTTCTCTATGTTCCCGAGGGCCTACAGTTACAACTCCGCTACCAGACTGTAGCAAATCAAAAGTTACGTCGAATGAGCCTATCGGCGTATTCCTGGCTATTGTAGTTTAGGATATATTGGCAGATTTAGCCATTTTGGGGGGTATGAAAATTTATGAAAAGTTCAATTACACCATGATTTCTCTATGTTCCCGAGGGCCTACAGTTACAACTCCGCTACCAGACTGTAGCAAATCAAAAGTTACGTCGAATGAGCCTATTGGCGTATTCCTGGCTATTGTAGTTTAGGAGATATTGGCAGATTTAGCCATTTTGGGGGGTATGAAAATTTATGAAAAGTTCAATTACACCATGATTTCTCTATGTTCCCGAGGGCCTACAGTTACAACTCCGCTACCAGACTGTAGCAAATCAAAAGTTACGTCGAATGAGCCTATCGGCGTATTCCTGGCTATTGTAGTTTAGGAGATATTGGCAGATTTAGCCATTTTGGGAGGTATGAAAATTTATGAAAAGTTTAATTACACCATGATTTCTCTATGTTCCCGAGGGCCTACAGTTACAACTCCGCTACCAGACTGTAGCAAATCAAAAGTTACGTCGAATGAGCCTATCGGCGTATTACTGGCTATTGTAGTTTAGGAGATATTGGCAGATTTAGCCATTTTGGGGGGTATGAAAATTTATGAAAAGTTCAATTACACCATGATTTCTCTATGTTCCCGAGGGCCTACAGTTACAACTCCGCTACCAGACTGTAGCAAATCAAAAGTTACGTCGAATGAGCCTATCGGCGTATTCCTGGCTATTGTAGTTTAGGAGATATTGGCAGATTTAGCCATTTTGGGGGGTATGAAAATTTATGAAAAGTTCAATTACACCATGATTTCTCTATGTTCCCGAGGGCCTACAGTTACAACTCCGCTACCAGACTGTAGCAAATCAAAAGTTACGTCGAATGAGCCTATCGGCGTATTCCTGGCTATTGTAGTTTAGGAGATATTGGCAGATTTAGCCATTTTGGGGGGTATGAAAATTTATGAAAAGTTCAATTACACCATGATTTCTCTATGTTCCCGAGGGCCTACAGTTACAACTCCGCTACCAGACTGTAGCAAATCTAAAGTTACGTCGAATGAGCCTATCGGCGTATTCCTGGCTATTGTAGTTTAGGAGATATTGGCAGATTTAGCCATTTTGGGGGGTATGAAAATTTATGAAAAGTTCAATTACACCATGATTTCTCTATGTTCCCGAGGGCCTACAGTTACAACTCCGCTACCAGACTGTAGCAAATCAAAAGTTACGTCGAATGAGCCTATCGGCGTATTCCTGGCTATTGTAGTTTAGGAGATATTGGCAGATTTAGCCATTTTGGGGGGTATGAAAATTTATGAAAGGTTCAATTACACCATGATTTCTCTATGTTCCCGAGGGCCTACAGTTACAACTCCGCTACCAGACTGTAGCAAATCAAAAGTTACGTCGAATGAGCCTATTGGCGTATTCCTGGCTATTGTAGTTTAGGAAATATTGGCAGATTTAGCCATTTTGGGGGGTATGAAAATTTATGAAAAGTGCAATTACACCATGATTTCTCTATGTTCCCGAGGGCCTACAGTTACAACTCCGCTACCAGACTGCAGCAAATCAAAAGTTACGTCGAATGAGCCTATCGGCGTATTCCTGGCTATTGTAGTTTAGGAGATATTGGCAGATTTAGCCATTTTGGGGGGTATGAAAATTTATGAAAAGTTCAATTACACCATGATTTCTCAATGTTCCCGAGGGCCTACAGTTACAACTCTGCTACCAGACTGTAGCAAATCAAAAGTTACGTCGAATGAGCCTATCGGCGTATTCCTGGCTATTGTAGTTTAGGAGATATTGCCAGATTTAGCCATTTTGGGAGGTATGAAAATTTATGAAAAGTTCAATTACACCATGATTTCTCCATGTTCCCGAGGGCCTACAGTTACAACTCCGCTACCAGACTGTAGCAAATCAAAAGTTACGTCGAATGAGCCTATCGGCGTATTCCTGGCTATTGTAGTTTAGGAGATATTGGCAGATTTAGCCATTTTGGGGGGTATGAAAATTTATGAAAAGTTCGATTACACCATGATTTCTCAATGTTCCCGAGGGCCTACAGTTACAACTCCGCTACCAGACTGTAGCAAATCAAAAGTTACGTCGAATGAGCCTATCGGCGTATTCCTGGCTATTGTAGTTTAGGAGATATTGGCAGATTTAGACATTTTGGGGGGTATGAAAATTTATGAAAAGTTCAATTACACCATGATTTCTCTATGTTCCCGAGGGCCTACAGTTACAACTCCGCTACCAGACTGTAGCAAATCAAAAGTTACGTCGAATGAGCCTATCGGCGTATTCCTGGCTATTGTAGTTTAGGAGATATTGGCAGATTTAGCCATTTTGGGGGGTATGAAAATTTATGAAAAGTTCAATTACACCATGATTTCTCTATGTTCCCGAGGGCCTACAGTTACAACTCCGCTACCAGACTGTAGCAAATCAAAAGTTACGTCGAATGAGCCGATCGGCGTATTCCTGGCTATTGTAGTTTAGGAGATATTAGCAGATTTAGCCATTTTGGGGGGTATGAAAATTTATGAAAAGTTCAATTACACCATGATTTCTCTATGTTCCCGAGGGCCTACAGTTACAACTCCGCTACCAGACTGTAGCAAATCAAAATTTACGTCGAATGAGCCTATCGGCGTATTCCTGGCTATTGTAGTTTAGGATATATTGGCAGATTTAGCCATTTTGGGGGGTATGAAAATTTATGAAAAGTTCAATTACACCATGATTTCTCTATGTTCCCGAGGGCCTACAGTTACAACTCCGCTACCAGACTGTAGCAAATCAAAAGTTACGTCGAATGAGCCTATTGGCGTATTCCTGGCTATTGTAGTTTAGGAGATATTGGCAGATTTAGCCATTTTGGGGGGTATGAAAATTTATGAAAAGTTCAATTACACCATGATTTCTCTATGTTCCCGAGGGCCTACAGTTACAACTCCGCTACCAGACTGTAGCAAATCAAAAGTTACGTCGAATGAGCCTATCGGCGTATTCCTGGCTATTGTAGTTTAGGAGATATTGGCAGATTTAGCCATTTTGGGAGGTATGAAAATTTATGAAAAGTTCAATTACACCATGATTTCTCTATGTTCCCGAGGGCCTACAGTTACAAATCCGCTACCAGACTGTAGCAAATCAAAAGTTACGTCGAATGAGCCTATCGGCGTATTACTGGCTATTGTAGTTTAGGAGATATTGGCAGATTTAGCCATTTTGGGGGGTATGAAAATTTATGAAAAGTTCAATTACACCATGATTTCTCTATGTTCCCGAGGGCCTACAGTTACAACTCCGCTACCAGACTGTAGCAAATCAAAAGTTACGTCGAATGAGCCTATCGGCGTATTCCTGGCTATTGTAGTTTAGGAGATATTGGCAGATTTAGCCATTTTGGGGGGTATGAAAATTTATGAAAAGTTCAATTACACCATGATTTCTCTATGTTCCCGAGGGCCTACAGTTACAACTCCGCTACCAGACTGTAGCAAATCAAAAGTTACGTCGAATGAGCCTATCGGCGTATTCCTGGCTATTGTAGTTTAGGAGATATTGGCAGATTTAGCCATTTTGGGGGGTATGAAAATTTATGAAAAGTTCAATTACACCATGATTTCTCTATGTTCCCGAGGGCCTACAGCAGGGGTTCTCAACCCGCGGCCCGCGGGCCGCATGCGGCCCGCAGACGTATATTTTGTGGCCCGCGACATCTTTCATTATAAACGCAATTACTAATGACACGGTATTGTTACAAATTAATTTAGATACTTAGCTCTTTTATCGCACCGTCTCTGTTTCGTTTGATTACTCATTCTTGAAGACAGTGGTTCTCAAACTGGGGGCACGCGCCCTCTTTGGTGCGTGAAGCATCTGAAGGGGGCGCGAAGGTGCGGTCAACTGAAAAAAATTTCGCGCTGCGCGCAATTTATCCCTAATTCACTGTTATTTCTCTGTGTATAGTCCGAATTTCATATTTGAGAATTCTCTGATCAACGGCTATAACCTTCCATGCCATCAAACTAGCCGTTTGTATTGCTAGCATTCTGGTTGCATTTTGTGATATGACGATAAGGGGGCACGAAATTTTTCCCTATCAAAAAAAAAGGGGGGGGCGTGACTAAAAAATGTTTGAGAACCACTGCTTCAATGTGCTCTCGTTTCATGATATATGCTCGACTTCAGATTGTTATTGTTTTAAATCATTATTCGGCTGGACTCTGGTTCAAGAGAATCCCGCTTCTTAGTAGGCCTACACTTTTAAAGAGTGTTTGACTCACTGCGAACGGTTGTTGAGATTGCCGACGACGTTACAGACGCATCGTTTAAAATTGCTTCGAATATCGCTAAACCCAAGAAATCTGATATAGAAGGTGTGATTTCAATAAAATCGTAACATACTTTGCGAATATTTGCTGTTTCCGGAACTTAGCAGCAAGGACAACATCACCAGACAAATTTCGAAGATGCAATCGTCTGATTCAATCCTGACCAGACGAGTAATATCAATATCAGTCAATCTTTTATCGCCTGTTCTGAAACACGTTACCGCGTAGACTACTTTTACGCAGCCTTGGATGAATCCACCGACATTGTATAACTAATTATCTGGTTGAATTTCATCAGAGTGGACATATATGCAGAGAAATACTGGCTGGGCAAACGTGGGGAGGGGACCAGCGAAAAATATCAACTTGACAAAGCTGACTTCTGTAACTATTGGTACAGTGCCCTAGGCATGAACGGAAAGGGGAAATGTTGATTGTTTTGCTCAGAAATGCCCACAAACACCAGATTTCTTCTCATATCACTCAGAGCTCAATGTGATAATGGTCTCTGTAACGCAAAAGTTATAGTAATTTTATACTTGCTCGCCCACGCATTGGAACAAAGAGTTCGGCTCTCTGGTGGAAGGATTTGAAGTTGCATATACCGACTTGACAACGAATGTAATGCACGCTCCATGAAGGGATTTACATGCGCCGCTAGAAGATACACATTCTCACAAGCAGCAGCTGCAAACTTACGAACGCTGTTCATTATTACTTTATAATGCATAGAAATGTACTAAATGCCGGTATACGACTGGTAAATCGGCTACAATAGCCTAAATTTAATAGTAGCCCATGAATGCAAGGTAACATAGTTCTGCGGCCCGCAGCGTCTTTTGCTGTTAAAATGCGGCCCGTTATACAAGGAAAGTTGAGAACCCCTGGCCTACAGTTACAACTCCGCTACCAGACTGTAGCAAATCTAAAGTTACGTCGAATGAGCCTATCGGCGTATTCCTGGCTATTGTAGTTCAGGAGATATTGGCAGATTTAGCCATTTTGGGGGGTATGAAAATTTATGAAAAGTTCAATTACACCATGATTTCTCTATGTTCCCGAGGGCCTACAGTCACAACTCCGCTACCAGACTGTAGCAAATCAAAAGTTACGTCGAATGAGCCTATCGGCGTATTCCTGGCTATTGTAGTTTAGGAGATATTGGCAGATTTAGCCATTTTGGGGGGTATGAAAATTTATGAAAGGTTCAATTACACCATGATTTCTCTATGTTCCCGAGGGCCTACAGTTACAACTCCGCTACCAGACTGTAGCAAATCAAAAGTTACGTCGAATGAGCCTATTGGCGTATTCCTGGCTATTGTAGTTTAGGAGATATTGGCAGATTTAGCCATTTTGGGGGGTATGAAAATTTATGAAAAGTTCAATTACACCATGATTTCTCTATGTTCCCGAGGGCCTACAGTTACAACTCCGCTACCAGACTGTAGCAAATCAAAAGTTACGTCGAATGAGCCTATCGGCGTATTCCTGGCTATTGTAGTTTAGGAGATATTGGCAGATTTAGCCATTTTGGGGGGTATGAAAATTTATGAAAAGTTCAATTACACCATGATTTCTCTATGTTCTCGAGGGCCTACAGTTACAACTCCGCTACCAGACTGCAGCAAATCAAAAGTTACGTCGAATGAGTCTATCGGCGTATTCCTGGCTATTGTAGTTTAGGAGATATTGGCAGATTTAGCCATTTTGGGGGGTATGAAAATTTATGAAAAGTTCAATTACACCATGATTTCTCTATGTTCCCGAGGGCCTACAGTTACAACTCTGCTACCAGACTGTAGCAAATCAAAAGTTACGTCGAATGAGCCTATCGGCGTATTCCTGGCTATTGTAGTTTAGGAGATATTGCCAGATTTAGCCATTTTGGGAGGTATGAAAATTTATGAAAAGTTCAATTACACCATGATTTCTCCATGTTCCCGAGGGCCTACAGTTACAACTCCGCTACCAGACTGTAGCAAATCAAAAGTTACGTCGAATGTGCCTATCGGCGTATTCCTGGCTATTGTAGTTTAGGAGATATTGGCAGATTTAGCCATTTTGGGGGTATGAAAATTTATGAAAAGTTCAATTACACCATGATTTCTCTATGTTCCCGAGGGCCTACAGTTACAACTCCACTACCAGACTGTAACAAATCAAAAGTTACGTCGAATGAGCCTATCAACGTATTCCTGGCTATTGTAGTTTAGGAGATATTGGCAGATTTAGCCATTTTGGGGGGTATGAAAATTTATGAAAAGTTCAATTACACCATGATTTCTCTATGTTCCCGAGGGCCTACAGTTACAACTCCGCTACCAGACTGTAGCAAATCAAAAGTTACGTCGAATGAGCCTATCGGCGTATTCCTGGCTATTGTAGTTTAGGAGATATTGGCAGATTTAGCCATTTTGGGGGGTATGAAAATTTATGAAAAGTTCGATTACACCATGATTTCTCAATGTTCCCGAGGGCCTACAGTTACAACTCCGCTACCAGACTGTAGCAAATCAAAAGTTACGTCGAATGAGCCTATCGGCGTATTCCTGGCTATTGTAGTTTAGGAGATATTGGCAGATTTAGCCATTTTGGGGGGTATGAAAATTTATGAAAAGTTCAATTACACCATGATTTCTCTATGTTCCCGAGGGCCTACAGTTACAACTCCGCTACCAGACTGTAGCAAATCAAAAGTTACGTCGAATGAGCCTATCGGCGTATTCCTGGCTATTGTAGTTTAGGAGATATTGGCAGATTTAGCCATTTTGGCGGGTAAGAAAATTTATGAAAAGTTCAATTACACCATGATTTCTCTATGTTCCCGAGGGCCTACAGTTACAACTCCGCTACCAGACTGTAGCAAATCAAAAGTTACGTCGAATGAGCCTATCGGCGTATTCCTGGCTATTGTAGTTTAGGAGATATTGGCAGATTTAGCCATTTTGGGGGGTATGAAAATTTATGAAAAGTTCAATTACACCATGATTTCTCTATGTTCCCGAGGGCCTACAGTTACAAATCCGCTACCAGACTGTAGCAAATCTAAAGTTACGTCGAATGAGCCTATCGGCGTATTCCTGGCTATTGTAGTTTAGGAGATATTGGCAGATTTAGCCATTTTGGGGGGTATGAAAATTTATGAAAAGTTCAATTACACCATGATTTCTCTATGTTCCCGAGGGCCTACAGTTACAACTCCGCTACCAGACTGTAGCAAATCAAAAGTTACGTCGAATGAGCCTATCGGCGTATTCCTGGCTATTGTAGTTTAGGAGATATTGGCAGATTTAGCCATTTTGGGGGGTATGAAAATTTATGAAAGGTTCAATTACACCATGATTTCTCTATGTTCCCGAGGGCCTACAGTTACAACTCCGCTACCAGACTTTAGCAAATCAAAAGTTACGTCGAATGAGCCTATCGGCGTATTCCTGGCTATTGTAGTTTAGGAGATATTGGCAGATTTAGCCATTTTGGGGGGTATGAAAATTTATGAAAAGTTCAATTACACCATGATTTCTCTATGTTCACGAGGGCCTACAGTTACAACTCCGCTACCAGACTGTAGCAAATCTAAAGTTACGTCGAATGAGCCTATCGGCGTATTCCTGGCTATTGTAGTTTAGGAGATATTGGCAGATTTAGCCATTTTGGGGGGTATGAAAATTTATCAAAAGTTCAATTACACCATGATTTCTCTATGTTCCCGAGGGCCTACAGTTACAACTCCGCTACCAGACTGTAGCAAATCAAAAGTTACGTCGTATGAGCCTATCGGCGTATTCCTGGCTATTGTAGTTTAGGAGATATTGGCAGATTTAGCCATTTTGGGGGGTATGAAAATTTATGAAAGGTTCAATTACACCATGATTTCTCTATGTTCTCGAGGGCCTACAGTTACAACTCCGCTACCAGACTGTAGCAAATCAAAAGTTATGTCGAATGAGCCTATCGGCGTATTCCTGGCTATTGTAGTTTAGGAGATATTGGCAGATTTAGCCATTTTGGGGGGTATGAAAATTTATGAAAAGTTCAATTACACCATGATTTCTCTATGTTCCCGAGGGCCTACAGTTACAACTCCGCTACCAGACAGTAGCAAATCAAAAGTTACGTCGAATGAGCCTATCGGCGTATTCCTGGCTATTGTAGTTTAGGAGATATTGGCAGATTTAGCCATTTTGGGGGGTATGAAAATTTATGAAAAGTTCAATTACACCATGATTTCTCTATGTTCCCGAGGGCCTACAGTTACAACTCCGCTACCAGACTGCAGAAAATCAAAAGTTACGTCGAATGAGCCTATCGGCGTATTCCTGGCTATTGTAGTTTAGGAGATATTGGCAGATTTAGCCATTTTGGGGGTATGAAAATTTATGAAAAGTTCAATTACACCATGATTTCTCTATGTTCCCGAGGGCCTACAGTTACAACTCTGCTACCAGACTGTAGCAAATCAAAAGTTACGTCGAATGAGCCTATCGGCGTATTCCTGGCTATTGTAGTTTAGGAGATATTGCCAGATTTAGCCATTTTGGGAGGTATGAAAATTTATGAAAAGTTCAATTACACCATGATTTCTCCATGTTCCCGAGGGCCTACAGTTACAACTCCGCTACCAGACTGTAGCAAATCAAAAGTTACGTCGAATGAGCCTATCGGCGTATTCCTGGCTATTGTAGTTTAGGAGATATTGGCAGATTTAGCCATTTTTGGGGGTATGAAAATTTATGAAAAGTTCAATTACACCATGATTTCTCTATGTTCCCGAGGGCCTACAGTTACAACTCCGCTACCAGACTGTAACAAATCAAAAGTTACGTCGAATGAGCCTATCAACGTATTCCTGGCTATTGTAGTTTAGGAGATATTGGCAGATTTAGCCATTTTGGGGGGTATGAAAATTTATGAAAAGTTCAATTACACCATGATTTCTCTATGTTCCCGAGGGCCTACAGTTACAACTCCGCTACCAGACTGTAGCAAATCAAAAGTTACCTCGAATGAGCCTATCGGCGTATTCCTGGCTATTGTAGTTTAGAAGATATTGGCAGATTTAGCCATTTTGGGGGGTATGAAAATTTATGAAAAGTTCGATTACACCATGATTTCTCAATGTTCCCGAGGGCCTACAGTTACAACTCCGCTACCAGACTGTAGCAAATCAAAAGTTACGTCGAATGAGCCTATCGGCGTATTCCTGGCTATTGTAGTTTAGGAGATATTGGCAGATTTAGCCATTTTGGGGGGTATGAAAATTTATGAAAAGTTCAATTACACCATGATTTCTCTATGTTCCCGAGGGCCTACAGTTACAACTCCGCTACCAGACTGTAGCAAATCAAAAGTTACGTCGAATGAGCCTATCGGCGTATTCCTGGCTATTGTAGTTTAGGAGATATTGGCAGATTTAGCCATTTTGGCGGGTATGAAAATTTATGAAAAGTTCAATTACACCATGATTTCTCTATGTTCCCGAGGGCCTACAGTTACAGCTCCGCTACCAGACTGTAGCAAATCAAAAGTTACGTCGAATGAGCCTATCGGCGTATTCCTGGCTATTGTAGTTTAGGAGATATTGGCAGATTTAGCCATTTTGGGGGGTATGAAAATTTATGAAAAGTTCAATTACACCATGATTTCTCTATGTTCCCGAGGGCCTACAGTTACAACTCCGCTACCAGACTGTAGCAAATCAAAAGTTACGTCGAATGAGCCTATCGGCGTATTCCTGGCTATTGTAGTTTAGGAGATATTGGCAGATTTAGCCATTTTGGGGGGTATGAAAATTTATGAAAAGTTCAATTACACCATGATTTCTCTATGTTCCCGAGGGCCTACAGTTACAACTCCGCTACCAGACTGTAGCAAATCAAAAGTTACGTCGAATGAGCCTATCGGCGTATTCCTGGCTATTGTAGTTTAGGAGATATTGGCAGATTTAGCCATTTTGGGGGGTATGAAAATTTATGAAAAGTTCAATTACACCATGATTTCTCTATGTTCCCGAGGGCCTACAGTTACAACTCCGCTACCAGACTGTAGCAAATCAAAAGTTACGTCGAATGAGCCTATCGGCGTATTCCTGGCTGTTGTAGTTTAGGAGATATTGGCAGATTTAGCCATTTTGGGGGGTATGAAAATTTATGAAAAGTTCAATTACACCATGATTTCTCTATGTTCCCGAGGGCCTACAGTTACAACTCCGCTACCAGACTGTAGCAAATCAAAAGTTACGTCGAATGAGTCTATCGGCGTATTCCTGGCTATTGTAGTTTAGGAGATATTGGCAGATTTAGCCATTTTGGGGGGTATGAAAATTTATGAAAAGTTCAATTACACCATGATTTCTCTATGTTCCCGAGGGCCTACAGTTACAACTCCGCTACCAGACTGTAGCAAATCAAAAGTTACGTCGAATGAGCCTATCGGCGTATTCCTGGCTATTGTAGTTTAGGAGATATTGGCAGATTTAGCCATTTTGGGGGGTATGAAAATTTATGAAAAGTTCAATTACACCATGATTTCTCTATGTTCCCGAGGGCCTACAGTTACAACTCCGCTACCAGACTGTAGCAAATCAAAAGTTACGTCGAATGAGACTATCGGCGTATTCCTGGCTATTGTAGTTTAGGAGATATTGGCAGATTTAGCCATTTTGGGAGGTATGAAAATTTATGAAAAGTTCAATTACACCATGATTTCTCTATGTTCCCGAGGGCCTACAGTTACAACTCCGCTACCAGACTGTAGCAAATCAAAAGTTACGTCGAATGAGCCTATCGGCGTATTCCTGGCTATTGTAGTTTAGGAGATATTGGCAGATTTAGCCATTTTGGGGGGTATGAAAATTTATGAAAAGTTCAATTACACCATGATTTCTCTATGTTCCCGAGGGCCTACAGTTACAACTCCGCTACCAGACTGTAGCAAATCAAAAGTTACGTCGAATGAGCCTATCGGCGTATTCCTGGCTATTGTAGTTTAGGAGATATTGGCAGATTTAGCCATTTTGGGGGGTATGAAAATTTATGAAAAGTTCAATTACACCATGATTTCTCTATGTTCCCGAGGGCCTACAGTTACAACTCCGCTACCAGACTGTAGCAAATCAAAAGTTACGTCGAATGAGCCTATCGGCGTATTCCTGGCTATTGTAGTTTAGGAGATATTGGCAGATTTAGCCATTTTGGGGGGTATGAAAATTTATGAAAAGTTCAATTTCACCATGATTTCTCTATGTTCCCGAGGGCCTACAGTTACAACTCCGCTACCAGACTGTAGCAAATCAAAAGTTATGTCGAATGAGCCTATCGGCGTATTCCTGGCTATTGTAGTTTAGGAGATATTGGCAGATTTAGCCATTTTGGGGGGTATGAAAATTTATGAAAAGTTCAATTACACCATGATTTCTCTATGTTCCCGAGGGCCTACAGTTACAACTCCGCTACCAGACTGTAGCAAATCAAAAGTTACGTCGAATGAGCCTATCGGCGTATTCCTGGCTATTGTAGTTTAGGAGATATTGGCAGATTTAGCCATTTTGGGGAATATGAAAATTTATGAAAAGTTCAATTACACCATGATTTCTCTATGTTCCCGAGGGCCTACAGTTACAACTCCGCTACCAGACTGTAGCAAATCAAAAGTTACGTCGAATGAGCCTATCGGCGTATTCCTGGCTATTGTAGTTTAGGAGATATTGGCAGATTTAGCCATTTTGGGGGGTATGAAAATTTATGAAAAGTTCAATTACACCATGATTTCTCTATGTTCCCGAGGGCCTACAGTTACAACTCCGCTACCAGACTGTAGCAAATCAAAAGTTACGTCGAATGAGCCTATCGGCGTATTCCTGGCTATTGTAGTTTAGGAGATATTGGCAGATTTAGCCATTTTGGGGGGTATGAAAATTTATGAAAAGTTCAATTACACCATGATTTCTCTATGTTCCCGAGGGCCTACAGTTACAACTCCGCTACCAGACTGTAGCAAATCAAAAGTTACGTCGAATGAGCCTATCGGCGTATTCCTGGCTATTGTAGTTTAGGAGATATTGGCAGATTTAGCCATTTTGGGGGGTATGAAAATTTATATATATATCGTCTTTCAATTAAATAAAAGGGCAAAAGAAAACAGGAAACAAACGAACATCAAGATAATGAGTTTTCGGCCCTTATTAAGCGCCTCCATCGTGGGCGGTCGTGGGCGTCTTCGAGCGATAGCCCGGGTTGCGCTAGCTCGGTCTCTATTGTTGAGCGCCATGTGGTTCTATTCCAGCCACCTCTGCGCCATGGCTCCGTCGGAATGTGGTTGATGATGGCGGCGGCTGGTTGATCGTCTTGATGCCGCACTAGATGACCGATTAAGCGTAAGCGTCGTTCAGCAGCCAGCAAACGGCATGGGACTGTTTTTGTGAGTTTGCGCAGAGCATTGGTGGATATGTGCTCCGGGTGGTGGATGCCGAGTGCGTAGCGGAGGAGTGCATCGTAGTTGGCGTTGAGTGTCTTAGCCAGCTTTTCTGTCAGCGTGATTGCTTCTATTCCGTAGAGAAGAACCTGCTCGACAGTGGCACGGAAGATGCGGGTCTTGAGCTGGGTTGAGGCACTTGAGTGGAAGAGGCTATGTAGCCGTCTTGCCGCGCCCCAGGCCTTTGCTCGCCTCGCCTTGAGCGCTTTTCCAGAGTCAGCGACGTCAATACCGAGGTATACAAAACTCGTTACATACTTGAGATCGATATCTCCCAGTTGAATTGGTGTCGCGTTCGCCGGTAGAGCTGGTATGGCCAGAACCTCAGTCTTCTTAGCGTTGATCTGGAGGCCAACAAGAGCGGCGGCGGCCTCTAGCTGGTTTATGAGACGCTGTGCCGATGCGGTGTTCGGGGCAAGCAGGGCTAGGTCGTCTGCGTAGGCAAGAACACCTACGTGGATTGCCTCGCGAGTCGTACGCGTGCGCGTTCCTTGCCGTGGCCGCCATTCGAAGAAGTTCGTAGTATCCGGGAAGGCCGTTCGCAGCACGAAGTCAAGGATGACCACAAACAAGAATGGTGCCAGGGTGTCACCTTGAAGCACACCAGCCGAAGTGTTGAAATCTCCGCTTGGGCCGTCATCTGTTCGGACTCGCGCTCGTATGTCAGTGTAGAGGGCCATAATGGCGTACGTTATCACCTCAGGAATTCCATAGAATCTGAGGATCTCCGCCATGGCTGGGCGCGAGACCGAGTCGAAGGCTTTCGCGAAATCAACGAAAACGGCCACAACATTCTTTTTGTGTGAGCGGCAGGTGTCAATGATTGTGCGCAGTGCCAGGATGTGCTCTGTTGTACCGCGGGATGGTCGAAATCCATTCTGAGCATTCAGGAGCTTGGTAGAGAGTTGCTCACGTATGCGAAGGAGCAGTACTCGGTCGAACAGCTTGGCAGCGGTCTGCATCAGGGAGATACCTCTGTAGTTCGCTGGGTCACTCGCAGCGCCTTTCTTGTAGATAGGGACGATTTCGCTCTCGAGCCACTCGGGGGGCACCGGGCCGCCTTCGAGGACGCCATTCATGACGTCGAGGAGCACAGGTGCAACGCCCGAGGTGTAAGCAGCCGTTGGGATGCCGTCCGTGCCGGTGGCCTTGAATTGTGGTACTCCATTCATGGCTGTCTTGAGCTCACCTAGCGTGATCAGGGTTGTATTGATCGCTAGAGGATTTTCTGCTAGTGAAGGCGGTGCAACGAGCACATCGATGTCCGGTGCAGGTGTAGATAACAGGGTCTCGAAGTGTGCTGCGAGGTCTTCCGTACAGGCCTTCACGCGGGTCCTCTTGAAGCCAACTAATTCACCGATAGCTTTCCAGGCTGCTCTTGATCGGCCTGCTTCCAACTCCTTTTCCACGGAAAGGGCAATGGCTTCGACTCGTTCGTTGCGAGCTGCGTCGTAAACGTTTGTTAAGTATAGAGCTGCCTCGTTGGCATCGCTATGAGCGTCCAGTGTTCCAGAGGTGTACGCAGCACGTCTGAGAGTCTTGAGGTTGCGGCGCGCACTGAGCACTGTCGGGTCGGATTCCCAGGCTAATCTTGGCCGTGGCTTGCTACGGGCCTCACCGAGCGTTTCACGGGCGGCATCCTTGACTGCTGCTACAAGTGGCGCAAAGTCGGTCGGCATAGCATTTTGGATCTCGAGGGCGCGGAGTGTGTGCGTGGTAAAGACATTCATCGTATTTGCGTCCTTAAGATCGAACCAATTTGGTAGGGGCTCTTTCGGTGTGCGCTTCGGGACGAACGGGAGGCGTTCACGAAGCGTGGCCAGCACCATGCGATGGTCACTCCTGATCGTTAGCATGCGCACCGTTCGGCAGTTCGTGAAATGGCGCCGTGCGGGAGCATTGCAGCAGATATAGTCCAGCCGTGTGTTGCGTTGGCGCATACCGTCAAATGTCGTCATACGCTTCGGCTTCATTTATGAAAATTTATGAAAAGTTCAATTACACCATGATTTCTCTATGTTCCCGAGGGCCTACAGTTACAACTCCGCTACCAGACTGTAGCAAATCAAAAGTTACGTCGAATGAGCCTATCGGCGTATTCCGGGCTATTGTAGTTTAGGAGATATTGGCAGATTTAGCCATTTTGGGGGGTATGAAAATTTATGAAAAGTTCAATTACACCATGATTTCTCTATGTTCCCGAGGGCCTACAGTTACAACTCCGCTACCAGACTGTAGCAAATCAAAAGTTACGTCGAATGAGCCTATCGGCGTATTCCTGGCTATTGTAGTTTAGGAGATATTGGCAGATTTAGCCATTTTGGGGGGTATGAAAATTTATGAAAAGTTCAATTACACCATGATTTCTCTATGTTCCCGAGGGCCTACAGTTACAACTCCGCTACCAGACTGTAGCAAATCAAAAGTTACGTCGAATGAGCCTATCGGCGTATTCCTGGCTATTGTAGTTTAGGAGATATTGGCAGATTTAGCCATTTTGGGGGGTATGAAAATTTATGAAAAGTTCAATTACACCATGATTTCTCTATGTTCCCGAGGGCCTACAGTTACAACTCCGCTACCAGACTGTAGCAAATCAAAAGTTACGTCGAATGAGCCTATCGGCGTATTCCTGGCTATTGTAGTTTAGGAGATATTGGCAGATTTAGCCATTTTGGGGGGTATGAAAATTTATGAAAAGTTCAATTACACCATGATTTCTCTATGTTCCCGAGGGCCTACAGTTACAACTCCGCTACCACACTGTAGCAAATCAAAAGTTACGTCGAATGAGCCTATCGGCGTATTCCTGGCTATTGTAGTTTAGGAGATATTGGCAGATTTAGCCATTTTGGGGGGTATGAAAATTTATGAAAAGTTCAATTACACCATGATTTCTCTATGTTCCCGTGGGCCTACAGTTACAACTCCGCTACCAGACTGTAGCAAATCAAAAGTTACGTCGAATGAGTCTATCGGCGTATTCCTGGCTATTGTAGTTTAGGAGATATTGGCAGATTTAGCCATTTTGGGGGGTATGAAAATTTATGAAAAGTTCAATTACACCATGATTTCTCTATGTTCCCGAGGGCCTACAGTTACAACTCCGCTACCAGACTGTAGCAAATCAAAAGTTACGTCGAATGAGCCTATCGGCGTATTCCTGGCTATTGTAGTTTAGGAGATATTGGCAGATTTAGCCATTTTGGGGGGTATGAAAATTTATGAAAAGTTCAATTACACCATGATTTCTCTATGTTCCCGAGGGCCTACAGTTACAACTCCGCTACCAGACTGTAGCAAATCAAAAGTTACGTCGAATGAGACTATCGGCGTATTCCTGGCTATTGTAGTTTAGGAGATATTGGCAGATTTAGCCATTTTGGGGGGTATGAAAATTTATGAAAAGTTCAATTACACCATGATTTCTCTATGTTCCCGAGGGCCTACAGTTACAACTCCGCTACCAGACTGTAGCAAATCAAAAGTTACGTCGAATGAGCCTATCGGCGTATTCCTGGCTATTGTAGTTTAGGAGATATTGGCAGATTTAGCCATTTTGGGGGGTATGAAAATTTATGAAAAGTTCAATTACACCATGATTTCTCTATGTTCCCGAGGGCCTACAGTTACAACTCCGCTACCAGACTGTAGCAAATCAAAAGTTACGTCGAATGAGCCTATCGGCGTATTCCTGGCTATTGTAGTTTAGGAGATATTGGCAGATTTAGCCATTTTGGGGGGTATGAAAATTTATGAAAAGTTCGATTACACCATGATTTCTCTATGTTCCCGAGGGCCTACAGTTACAACTCCGCTACCAGACTGTAGCAAATCAAAAGTTACGTCGAATGAGCCTATCGGCGTATTCCTGGCTATTGTAGTTTAGGAGATATTGGCAGATTTAGCCATTTTGGGGGGTATGAAAATTTATGAAAAGTTCAATTACACCATGATTTCTCTATGTTCCCGAGGGCCTACAGTTACAACTCCGCTACCAGACTGTAGCAAATCAAAAGTTACGTCGAATGAGCCTATCGGCGTATTCCTGGCTATTGTAGTTTAGGAGATATTGGCAGATTTAGCCATTTTGGGGGGTATGAAAATTTATGAAAAGTTCAATTACACCATGATTTCTCTATGTTCCCGAGGGCCTACAGTTACAACTCCGCTACCAGACTGTAGCAAATCAAAAGTTACGTCGAATGAGCCTATCGGCGTATTCCTGGCTATTGTAGTTTAGGAGATATTGGCAGATTTAGCCATTTTGGGGGGTATGAAAATTTATGAAAAGTTCAATTACACCATGATTTCTCTATGTTCCCGAGGGCCTACAGTTACAACTCCGCTACCAGACTGTAGCAAATCAAAAGTTACGTCGAATGAGCCTATCGGCGTATTCCTGGTTATTGTAGTTTAGGAGATATTGGCAGATTTAGCCATTTTGGGGGGTATGAAAATTTATGAAAAGTTCAATTACACCATGATTTCTCTATGTTCCCGAGGGCCTACAGTTACAACTCCGCTACCAGACTGTAGCAAATCAAAACTTACGTCGAATGAGCCTATCGGCGTATTCCTGGCTATTGTAGTTTAGGAGATATTGGCAGATTTAGCCATTTTGGGGGGTATGAAAATTTATGAAAAGTTCAATTACACCATGATTTCTCTATGTTCCCGAGAGCCTACAGTTACAACTCCGCTACCAGACTGTAGCAAATCAAAAGTTACGTCGAATGAGCCTATCGGCGTATTCCTGGCTATTGTAGTTTAGGAGATATTGGCAGATTTAGCCATTTTGGGGGGTATGAAAATTTATGAAAAGTTCAATTACACCATGATTTCTCTATGTTCCCGAGGGCCTACAGTTACAACTCCGCTACCAGACTGTAGCAAATCAAAAGTTACGTCGAATGAGCCTATCGGCGTATTCCTGGCTATTGTAGTTTAGGAGATATTGGCAGATTTAGCCATTTTGGGGGGTATGAAAATTTATGAAAAGTTCAATTACACCATGATTTCTCTATGTTCCCGAGGG